>NW_026461023.1:0-37705 GCF_021730395.1 Mercenaria mercenaria | reverse complement strand
AAAAATTACTCATTATAATGTTTGTCTAACCAGTTAAAAAACCCCTGATTTATAATCACTAATCCTCCTACTGGTTTTAAGATCAGGGGTTCCAGCCCTACTTCTGACCAGACCATGTATACTGCTGAAAATAGGCATGAATTCCATATTCTAATATGCTGGTGTCTGTTAAAACACTCTTATGCTAGAATGACGTCACGTTCATGTGCGGTGACATCAAAGTTTTTGTTGCGACAAAGAAGAAACGCTTCTATATTTTATTTACTGTTTAGATAAAGGGCAAATTGGAATCGAAAATATTTTAGAGCATACTGTGTTTTAAGGTATTAGACACTGGCTTTGTCATGGCCATTTCATGGGAATTAAAACAAGGCTTAATTAAATCAAGTGAATTAACTTCACATGATATCCATAACTCAGCTCATTTGTTTGTGTTTTTCTTTGCTTTGTGTTTAATGCCATTTTTCACCAGTTTTTAAGTTGTATTACATTGTTAACCTACATTGTAACCAGTGTTTCTTTATTCTCTGCCTGTACAAACCTGTCCTTTGCAAGTAACTACAAACTAACAAACTACCCAACATGAATCAGAGGCGGGGTATGAATTAATTCAGATACAATGTCTTTTTATCAATTCCTGACGGAGAACATACACCTCACCCAAAGATCAAACTCAAAATGCTGAAATGCAGAGATCTGCGCTGTTCTTATTGAGCTTAATGGACAGCCTGTAACTTAACTTTGACATTCTGACTATAAAAATATACTTGTACCATGATGAAAATATAATACATTATGTTAAAGCCGAAAATAAAAGCAAAACCTCCCATGGCCCTAAAATCTCATTACCCAGTATGAAGATTACATGCTCAGGTGTACTAAGGCCTAAAAAAATTCTCTGTTTCCAGTAACATGCTCAAAATAAATTAGTGTAGGTAGGTCTGAAAATGTTTTTTTTAAATGTTTTTTTTATTAAGGGAGACTTTTCAGAACTTATTTTTGTGTCAAAAAATGAATACAGATAAGGGGGTTATGCCATTAGCATGATTAGAGCATCAGTAAGTTGATTTTCTAACATCACTGGCCATGTTTAAAGCATAAAAAGAGCAGTTTTGCAACTTTTTGTAAAAAAAGTTCTCCAAGGCCATAAAACATTTAGGGTTGGGCCATAAATTTAGGGTAGGTCGGGATACCGGAAACAAACATTTTTTTATGCATAATAAAGTCACAATCATACCCTATTCAGAAGCTAATTTTTTATCACATCAGTTACTGGTGAGCTGCTCTTTCCTTCCTGCTTTATCACACATTTATCTCATTGACCATATTCTGTTTTTGCCAGCTGGTTCAGTTTCTGCAAAAGTGTAAGGTTCATGAGAGGCAGTCCGTTTACTTTACTTGCATTAATTACTGCTTGTACAAAGGTATTTCAACCATTAGCTCAAAGAATACATTATAGTTTGAAAATTTAAAGAATGAAAAGACATGATGCATAATGTATCTATGAATGTGAAGGAAAGTTTATGACAATCAGAATCTTTATCAAAATAGAATTAAGTTTAAAACTACACAGAGAAGAAATGTTAAAAAAAATCATAAATGAAACCACTATTGTGCAGACCAGAAGTTGTTGACGGACGGACTGACGACGGATGATCACAAAAGCTCACCTTGTCACTTACGTGACAGGCGAGCTAAAAAACAATATGTCTCACCCACCGAGGCGGGGGGGGGAACAAAATAACAATATTAGAATACTAATTCTGATTCATAATTACCATCAAATCCAAACGAAAAAGTAACCATTCTATAGCTCTATTCAAATCATCATCCTTGAGGTCACCACAAGTTCTGGTTTTGCATTTAGAAAGTCTGAAAGTAAAGCATGATTAAAAAAAAAAAATATTTAATACTAATTAAGCTTAAAACCTGAAATAAAACTTCTTGATGTATTGATCGAATTAAGTCAAGAAGTTTTCATTATTTCACAAAAACAATAATGCTCAAATCTAATGAAAATTATTCTGGCATAAAACCTACTTTTTTTTTAAATTTGACCTAGATATCATCAAGACAAAAAATTCCTGACCATGTTTCATTAAGATTGGGTTAAAAATGTGGCCTCTAGAGTGTTCACAACTGTGGCTTCTGGAGTGTTCACAAGCTTTGATCTGGCCTACAGACCTAGTTTTTGACCTAACATGACCCAGTTTCGAACTTGACCTAGAGATCATCAAGACTAACTTCTGACCAAGTTTCATAAAGATTGGGCCACAAATGTGGCCTCTAGAGTGTTCACAAGGCAAATGTTGACAGACGACGCATGACAGACGCCGATGGACGTCAGACAATGACTACCTTGAGCAATTTGTGCTCTGGTGAGCTAAAAAGGTACCAGAATCGTAAAGCCATCACACATGAAAACAATGCATTTAGTCATCGTGTAATTTTTTTTATGCAAGAATAGCGACAATATGTCGCCGACGGCCGCGCTACGCCCTTTGATGGGGAAGGCAGAGCTGGGACAAGATATTTGTTTGTCTATTTGTCTGTATCAATATCTAACAAACGCAGGTTCGATTACTCAGAAGATGTATTCTATATAATTTAGATGACCTGTAACAAATAATGAAACAACATAAATATATAATCTCATATATGTATATATATGTGGTTATTACAATTGACATTATGAACGGTGGTGTGACGAATGAATTACGGACAAAGCAAACAATGACCCGACATTTCAAACCGAATATCTCAACAAATATTGAATAACCAACTAAGATAATTATTACATATGTGGCAAAAATATACAACAATATAGGACAATCATTTACCTGTAGATATATGAATGTATAACTACAAAAATGGCATTTTCATTTGATGCACAGAAAATGGCGTTTGTTTATTTGTATTTGAATAATGGCTGTAAAGTGAAAGTAAGTAATCGATTGGTTATGACAATCACGTGTTAGAGTTAGTAAAGAAAGGTAACCGTGCAATAATATCTCTAAACTACGGAGTACTGGACTGAACTTCTAACTTAGAATGACTTACGATCAAACTACTTCAAATACTACTGATAGACAGCTAAACTAGACTAAAGTAGACACGGAATAATTGCAATGTATGGGGAATAAGAAAATAAGTGAACACTGGTACTATTTAGTTTTAAATATGATTTATTACTTATTAATGGATATACACCCTATGACATATTCCCCCCTGTTTGAAAATGGCGTCTCGACATTCAGTAAAGTGAAAGTAAATATAGTCCAGTGCAAACATACTCACAAATAAACGCCAATACATTCACAAGTACAAACATGCATAGATACGCATGTCTAAATACAGACACAAATATAAGCATACATGTCCACAACTCGACATGATACACGCTACTGCTTATGACTGCTTTAGCTAAAAAAAAAATGTACATATAAACATATACACTATGTCATTAAATCAATGAAAACAAATACATGTATATGGACAGTTATTTCCTGTAAAATGAAGTACAATGTCATGTTATAACAATTGTTACAAGTGGGAGTCTAAGACTTCTCTATGAAACCACTTGTATCCATGTACACAATTGTATCATAATATGATATCTAGTGCATAGCAAACTGACTAAGACCTAATAATAATAAATATATACTGTGTACTTGCATGGTCTCCAATATACAGCAAACTGCATTTCACCTGTAAATTTATACACGCATATGCTATCATAAAATACATAATTTATACATGGCTAATTCACAAAATAATTCATTTGTATTAACAATGTGTCAGTATGAATATGATATGGGTAAATATATACACTGTGCTCTAATCTGAATATTAACCAGTCACTGTCTACTAGTAATGAATTCACCGGACGTTTGCCACTGCGGAGGTTTCCGAATTCTCTTTGAGCGACGAAGTGGAATTTTATCCTCGTTGTCAGAAGTCTCGTCTTCCGAGTAGGGTTTGTTGTCTGATCTACGCTGGGGAATCACGGACCTTGAGACAGGCTGGTCTTCACCACTGTTATCCTCGACTGCTTCAGGTAAGTATCCATCATCAATAGAATTGGTAACGCCAAGGGGAAGGAGAAGATTGCGATGGAGTCGCCTTACACGTCTGGCTCTAGGATTGTCCTTCCTGACGTCATAGACGGGTATATCAGGATTGGGCTGATCCAACACGATATAGGGCTCGTCTTCCCATCTGTCAGCAATCTTCTGTTTCCCTCTCAGTGTCACGTTCCTCACTAGTACCAGGTCACCAGGTATGACCTTCACCGCTCGAGCCTTCCGGTCGTAATGCTGTTTATTGACCTCAGCTGTTTTCATGGTGATCTCCTTGGCTTTTCTGTAAGAGATAGACAGGCGCTCGCGTAACTTCCGTGTGTACTCATTCTTGTACTTAGCACCGATATCGTCGGTACGCAGTCCAAGAAGAGCATCTACGGCAAGCCTAGGATGCCGACCAAACATAAGGTAGTACGGTGAATAGCCAGTACTACCATGAATGGTGGCATTATAGGCATGAACCATAGGGGAAACGTATGATTTCCAGTCTGATTTTCTGTCCTCGTCAAGGGTACTTAGCATCTTGATCAGGGTTTGGTTGAATCGCTCGACCATACCGTTGCCCATAGGGTGATACGGTGTGGTGCGTGATTGTTCCATCCCCGCAAGACGACAAAGCTCCCCGACGAGGCCAGACATGAAGTTAGCGCCTTTGTCACTATGAATTCTCTCAGGGAATCCATAGTGTACAAAGAACTTCTCAAAAAGGACACGGGCAGTGGTTTTGGCAGTTTGATTGGTCGTGGGGAAAGCCTGAGCATACCTGGTGAAGTGGTCGGTCACCACCAAGATATGCTCAAAGCCTCCCTTACATCTCTCAAGACTGAGATAGTCCAAACAGACCATTTCCATTGGTGCAGTCGTGGATATGTTCACCAGGGACGCCACGTCAGAGCCATGCTTGACGCGTATACACCTTGGACAAGACGAAACCCTGTCCCTGATGAAATTATCCATACCAGGCCAAAAAAAAACGCTGTCTGAATAGGGATATGGTCCTATCTCTGCCCTGGTGACCAATGTCCGCATGAAGAGCCCGAAACACATCATCCCTGATGGACGCTGGAAGCAGTAACTGGGAATATTCCTGACCACCAAATAAAGCCCGTCGATACAACACGCCCTCCCTAAGTTCCAACTTGTCCCAGTCTCTCAGATACTTCGACACAGCTGATGTTGTACCCAAGACCCGCTGAACTGATGGTCTGGTACCTCGCTGAATATGTTCTTGAAGAACAGAAATAACTGGATCCTGTAGCTGTAAGCTTCGCCAATCCTTGGAACTTAAGGAATAGTCTTCTGGAACGCTGATTTCCGATGGTGACTCTACCTCAGGCAAGGTCTCTGGATCGATGGTGCTATAACAAAAAGGTGCATCTTCAACGCTGGCTGCAACTGCTGTTGATATTGCAGTGATAGTTTCAGGGTCAATGTTGATCCTACTGAGCCCGTCGGCGTCGGCGTTGTTACGTCCAGCTCGATAGCGTGGAGTAAAGTTGTAATTGGCCAATGCTGCCATCCAACGCTGACCTGTGGCATCCAGCTTGGCTGTCGTCGTGACGTAGGTGAGAGGGTTATTATCCGTCACAACCTCGAATACCGCGCCGTACAAGTAGTCATGGAATTTTTCCGTGACGGACCACTTGAGGGCAAGGTACTCAAGCTTATGAGCCGGATAATTCTTCTCAGCTGGCTTCAACGAACGGCTGGCATAAGCAATTACACGATCCTTCCCGTCTTGATGTTGGTATAAGACAGCTCCAAGTCCCTTGGCAGAGGCGTCGGTATGCAGTACAAAGGGAAGTCGGTAGTCAGCATAGGCTAATATTGGAGGACTGACTAGGCGGTCCTTCAGTTCTTTGAATGCTTTCTGATGCTCCTCTTCCCACCTGAAAGGCGTTCTTTTCTGCTTCGATTGAGGTTTTGTCTTCTTCGTTGGGTGACCGATCAAGAGATCATTTAGGGGCCTAGCAATGGTGGAGAATCCCTTCACGAAGCGGCGGTAATAGCCAACGAAGCCGAGGAACTTCCGTACTTCCTTGACATTGGTTGGTGTAGGCCATTTACGGACTGATTCGGTCTTTTGCGGGTCTGCTTGTATCCCATCTTTTGAGACGACGTGTCCGAGATATGTTGTTTTAGTCTTAAAGAACTCGCATTTAGAGGGTTTGATTTTTAAGTTGTACGATGCCAAACGAGAAAATACTGAATCTAAACGTTGAATGTGAGAGTCGATATCTGATGAGAAGATAATAATATCATCCAAGTAAATTAGACAGTCCTGCAGGTTAAGATCTCCCATGCAACGCTCCATCAGTCTCTGAAATGTCGCTGGGGCGTTGCAGAGACCAAATGGCATGCGGTTACACTCATAGAAACCCAACCCGCCGACCTGGAACGCTGTCTTTTCTTTATCTTCTTCGGCCAGCTCCACCTGCCAGTAACCGGCCTTCAGGTCCAACTTAGAAAAATATTTGGCTCCTGCTAGCAGGTGGAGAGAGTCCTCTACCCTTGGAATGGCATAACTGTCCTTTTTGGTCCGCCCATTCAACTTCCGGAAGTCTAGACAAAAGCGTATAGAGCCGTCCTTCTTCCGGACAATCACAACATTCGAGGACGAGGGACTCTTCGACTCTCTTATTGCTCCTATGTCAAGCATCTCCTTAATATGTTCCCTGACTTCATTAAAGACTGCGGGTGGTTTTCGTCTGTATGGTTCCTTAAAAGGTTCTTCGTTGGTAAGTTTGATGGTATGTTTCACTTCCGACGTATGGCCTAAATTTAGAGATGTTTTTTGGGAAAATAGTGTTCCATTTGTCAAAAAGTTTACATACTTTCTGTTTCTGTTCAGTTGTAAGGTCAGTGTTATTTAGTTCTATTCCATATTTTTCTTTTATATCTATGTTCTCATAATCTTTGTTTTCTTTTTCAGGTGTTGCAGACGAGATGGATGCTGAACTGGCTGGCTGAAGGATTGGAGCTTCTCGGATTACTTTGACTTCCTGAAGTTGACATAGATCTGACTTTGCTTTTATCTTTACAGGTTTAGCTGTTACGTTGCAGATTCGCACTGGGATTCTGGCATTCTTTCCAGGAGTGTTGATTGTAACTACTCTAGGGCATATCAAAGCACTGTGGTTCTGATCTTCCATTGGTTCAGTGACAGCTGATTCGACATTACGTTGCTTACGCAGAAATCCTGTTACAGTTCTTGTTTCCATAGGGTGCAGCGTAATGTCTTTGGTAGCAGTTACTTTTCCAACATTTGTTGCTATGGCCATAAAGGCTGCCTTCCATTCATCAGGAGCGTCATTGTCTTCTTTTGTAAATTCTTTAAATTCCCTAATTATGTTCGTTCCGAGAATGATGGGTACTGTTCCGTGATAATCCTGAACAGGTACTACAAGAAGAAGGGTAAGTATTGGTTTTGGAGAAATTTCTGTTTCAATATTTGCTTGGATATAACCTGTGTATGGTATACTGCCTCCATTTGCATTTTTCAATTCAAGTTCAAAATCAGTCATGGAGTGTAATTTAGGTTTATCTGCTAAACTGTTGTAATAGCTTTCTGAGATGGTGCTAACCTGAGATCCACTATCAATTAGTGCTGTACTTTCTACTCCATCTATCTTGATCTTTGTTGTATTTGCATGTCCAACAATTCTATTGTATATATCATTTTTGGTTTTGGGGCTACCATTTATGAACTCGCTCTCATCTGCCCCTGCGATCAGAGCCTCTCTCCGTTTAAATCCTTTGGCTGCTGTTGTGACTGATTAGCTCTGGATCTTTGTTGATTTTCATTGATGTTTTGATTTCCAAATTGCTGAAGTCCGGACTGGCTTTGTGGAGAACTATAATCTCTACTGCTTTCATATCTATTCCTATCATAACCTCTGCTTCGACCATAACTTCTTCCTCTTCCATAACCTCTTCTGTAACCATTTCCTCTTGATCGTGATCTTCCATAACCTCTGAATTCTCCTCTGTATTCATGTTCTGGCTTTGCTTCTCTTTCCTTTGTCAACTGCTCAAACTTTCGTTCCATTGTCTTCATCTGTTCTGTAAGATCCTTTAATATCTTTAACTGTTGGTCAATCTGTTGGGCGTTAACTTGTTTTGGCTGATCCTGGTCTTTAGTTACATTCATCTCTTGCTCTTCTCTTCTCACTTTCTTCTTTAGCTCTTCGAAAGTGCTTGCTGTCTCATAGTATACTCTAGTGGCATTCCGTAGTTCAGTGCTACTCATATATCTCCAAAATCTGGTTTTGAGCATGTCATCTATCTTCTTTTCTTCAATCTGCTTTCTTTCTACTGCCAACTGTAGTAATGTTTCTAGCCTTACACCCCAGGCTGCTATGTCTTCATCTTTTTCTTGCTTTGCTGTGTAAAATTCTTCCATTATGCTTTCTCCGCTTTTGATGTTTCCGAAGTTACTATCGAGGGTTTGCAAAATTTCTTCAATGGTTGCCGTAGCTTTCATTGTCGAAAGAATCTTTCTTGGCCTACCACTGATGGAGTTTCTTACTGCTTGTTTAAGTACTTCTGTGTGGTAAATCTTAGACTCGAGCATACTTTGTACTTCCGCTTTCCATTCTCTGAAATACTGTAGATCTGTCAATTTTGGAACGCTAGGTTTATAGATAAGTGGTTGTGTCAGTTTGTTAGTTTCTGCAGTCGATTTCTTTTGTAACTTCTGTTTTGGAGATTCTACAACTTTCAGTTCCTCATCAAGCATACTAATTGTGCTTTCTTTCTCCAACAAACTCTGCTCTAGATCATTTTTCACTTGTTTCCACTTTCTCATCCTTTCCTCTTTCAATTTTCTTTTCTCCTCTAATAATCTTTCTGTTTCATTTTTCTGTCGACTTACTTCTTTTAACCTCTCTTTCCTTTTTATATCTTCTATCATTCTTTTCTCTTGTAATTTCATCTGTTCTATCTGTTTTATTAATTCTTGTTCATCTTCAATTTCGTCTTCCTGTTTTATGTGCTTTCCATATTCTATTTTCACATCATCCATGCCTTTCACCTCCTTCTTTTTAATTCTGTCCTCAGAATTTCTCAATACTCCTATTTCCTTCTCTCTTTCCTTTGTTTTGTCTAACCTTCTAAATCTATTTTCATGTGTATCACTCTTATGTTATTCATCCTGTTCATTTCTTTTACTTCTACTTTTTATACTTTGCCTGTCGCTACCTATTGAGCTGATAGCATCTATATTGCCATAGTTATCCACAGTGACCAAAGATCTCCCAATAGCAGCATTATCCTTATATCTGACATCATCCCTCATATATGCATCCGTATATAAATCATTAAATTCATCTTCATTGTCATAGCCATATGCTCCTTCTATTTCATTCAATTCATTTTCTATATTCTCGTCTGTTTCATCAAAAACACCATATTCACTTTCCTCTTTATTATCATTTTCATGTACATTTTCAACAACTTCAATTCTTTCTACTTCTAAATCTAACTGTTTTTTTCTTTTTAGTAATTCATCTATTTCCCTGTTTTCCCTTTGTTCATCTTCCTTCATTTGTCTCAATCTTTCCTTCCTTTGTTTAGCCTCTTTTCTCTTTGTTTCAAGTTCACTTCTCTGTCTCTGTAATTCTCTAAATTGATTCAATTGAATTTCTCTATCTCTTTCTTTGATTGTCTCTAATCTATCTTTCTCTATTCTATCTTGTAAGGCTTTTTCCATTTCGGCTATTTCCTGACGCAATTTGTCTCTTTTAAGACACCTTAGTTCCCTTTCAGACATTTTGTGTGCCATTATGTTTTATAAAATGTTCAACCATAAGCAGCACAAAATATTTCACAATTCAACTTCACTCACTATATTCACTTCACCAAATCAATGTTACTTCTTCACAATTCAATTGAATTTACATTCAAAGTTTTCAGTACAATTCATTCACCAACTCAATATCACTACTTCACAATTTAATTCAATTCAGATTCACAATATTCAATTCAATTCAGTTCAACAAAAAAATCATCATGGCCGAAGTATCACACATCACAACACTTCAAATTCACAAACACTTGTCTTTATTCACCAAGACACACTGCCTTATCAAATCATTAATTCAATTTCACAGTAAATATCTTTGATATTTCCACACAACTACAGCACTTCAACTAACATTACACCATCATCCACAAATACACAAAGACTCAATAGGAGTCCCAATATATTTCAGTACTTTGAGATGCCTATAACTTAACAACCATTAGAACTATAAGACTGTGAACAGTGTATTACAGTGTGCTGTAATTTTGTATACCCTTATTCTGTAATTGTGTCTTACAGTATACTATGATATAGAATAGTGCTATATTTCTTTCAAGTTTCACAAAATTCAGTACAGCATTTATAGCACAGTAACAGCAATGTATTGTATCACTGTAAGGTAGTTATATTTGTAACAATAAGGAGTATCAAATAGGACACGCAGGTACTATATGAGTGGGGGATTTAACAAAAATGTAGAGTCAAATATTGAAAAATAATTCAGAAACTTGAAAAAAAAAAACAAAAAAAATATTGGGCACCTGTGGGTTTCGAACTTACAATGTTCAGGTTACAAGTCTAGCGCTCTCCCGATGGAGCTATTGTGCCACTTACTAATATCGCTATCACTATTGTGTGCAGTATAAAATAAACTGCGAGTCCAGACAAAGCGCAATGGTTTACACGATAAAATCGATTTTACGGAAAATCGAACTAAGTGGAGACCTTTATGATATTTTGTAAATTCTACAGGATTTTTGTCTCTGTAAACTTTTACAAAATTACAAACAGCACTAGAAAATTTCGCGATAAAAATATATAGCACGCGTTTACCTTGCAAGGTTTTGAAGTAAGATGTACTGAGTTATTATTTCTTATGAAATAGGTGGATCCGGCCTATATCATAAAGAAATAAACGTTCATTTACTTTCTGACAAGATTTCTGGTGCAATATATTTTCACTTGGCGAAAATTATTGTTCCAGATAGTGACACATTTTACTGTGACATAAGGAATAACTTTCAAATAACCTGCTTTATAATAAGTAAACGGTTACACCTTTTTGCGTAATGACTGACATACAGACAGACATATGGAAGGACGCAGGACAGCTGAATTATAGACTCAATATTTCAATATTTTATCTTAAATTTATACTACCTGAGATGACCTACATAATCAATCTATATACATCTATACACATCTACTGTCCTACTTATTACACTCTATTGTTACCGGATTAGTGTCTTGGTCAGTGATACATGCAGGGACGTACCTGTAGGTTAAATATTCATGTATCCTCAATATTAGTGCAGTGATCACCTGTACGCCTACCTAATTTGTAAAAATGATTTTAACTCCTGACATGATACATATGTAACAAAAATGATTAAATGTTTTAAAATACAACAAGAAAATGCAAAAAGAAAAACTAAACACAATCTCACCACACCACCACAGATCGTTCAATACGATTCACAAAATACAAAGTGTTACTTTTTCACAAACTATTGAACAGTTTTATATCAGTCCTTGATCCCATGGCGAAAGTCCTTGGTGCTGATAAACGGTTCTGTAGTTATAATGTAGAGGGCCCTTAGCATGCTTTAACGAATGTAATCCCGGGTGTCATACAAATGTCCATATGGATGGCCATAGTTTGGTACCGTCTATAAGAATCGTGTACACTTGTAGATATGCTTCATACCATGATTTCGTCATTCCAATCATATAGAACGTTCATTCCAAGATACACAGTTGGGCGCCATTGTCGCCGACGGCCGCGCTACGCCCTTTGATGGGGAAGGCAGAGCTGGGACAAGATATTTGTTTGTCTATTTGTCTGTATCAATATCTAACAAACGCAGGTTCGATTACTCAGAAGATGTATTCTATATAATTTAGATGACCTGTAACAAATAATGAAACAACATAAATATATAATCTCATATATATATATATATATGTGGTTATTACAATTGACATTATGAACGGTGGTGTGACGAATGAATTACGGACAAAGCAAACAATGACCCGACATTTCAAACCGAATATCTCAACAAATATTGAATAACCAACTAAGATAATTATTACATATGTGGCAAAAATATACAACAATATAGGACAATCATTTACCTGTAGATATATGAATGTATAACTACAAAAATGGCATTTTCATTTGATGCACAGAAAATGGCGTTTGTTTATTTGTATTTGAATAATGGCTGTAAAGTGAAAGTAAGTAATCGATTGGTTATGACAATCACGTGTTAGAGTTAGTAAAGAAAGGTAACCGTGCAATAATATCTCTAAACTACGGAGTACTGGACTGAACTTCTAACTTAGAATGACTTACGATCAAACTACTTCAAATACTACTGATAGACAGCTAAACTAGACTAAAGTAGACACGGAATAATTGCAATGTATGGGGAATAAGAAAATAAGTGAACACTGGTACTATTTAGTTTTAAATATGATTTATTACTTATTAATGGATATACACCCTATGACAAATACACGTTTGTTCTGATTAAGGTCTGCAGAAGCCGTTGGATATGTTTGTGACCTCGACCTACAGTCTCTGTCACAAACTATCCCGCGGGCCTCTGCAGATGTTAATACACAAAAAACGTGTATTATCCTTACATTCATTTTACAAAATTAGCATCAAAACATGTCCTCGGCTCATACAAAAAACTAAAATGTAAACAAAGAAAAATCCTGTAGATGTCAAATTTGACCCTTTGAAGTATGTGGCAAATATGAGAATGAATAGCTTTTGTACTTAAAAAAAAGAACATTTGTACTTAAATATGTCATGTACTTTTCAGTGATATCACTCATATATAGCTACCGTAGGTAAAAATGATTGAGCCAGCCAGCTCTGAGAAGTCTAATTATGTGAGCATAATAAAAAGCTTAAATGACATTCAGTGCACTCTGTATACAAAACTTGAACACCCTTACTATTTACACTGTACAAAATCCTAAGTTGTTTATCACAGCCAAGCTCCCTGGCAAAAACAGCCTCTCTCTAATATTTATAATGATTTAAGAATACATCACTGCCTGCTGAATGTTCCAAACTGGATAAATTTCTGTAAATATATCAACCTGAGCAACTTCAACTGGTTCTCCTAATTTTTTCAGTGACTCTTGTGGGTTCCACTGACCATTCATGCGACTGAACCAGCAACTTGTGTGAGACTTAAAGTCCTGAAGCCAAACATCTGAAAAATAATTTAAGCTGGTCATAATATCTCAGATTAAATACTTTAACAGTTTAAAATTCAACTGCATGTATGAGCAATATATGTCTCAATCTGACTGCAAAAAAAATGTGAAATTGTAAAAAAGTGCCACTCACAATAATTTTTCTATGAACATTTATATCAAAATCTTTTTTTCCCCAAATACATGTATATGTAAAAATCTGGTATAACAAACAGTTTAAATACTAAAACTATCAATCACAAAGCAGCCTTTTCATTATTCCTTGCCTTACTGGCTTCTAGATCTCAAGAAATATTGACTGTTTTCAGGTAAAATTAACTACAATCTGAACTGAATATTCTCACAGGGCAATACAGCTTAGTGTACTAACTATTGAGAGCTCACTGCTTCAAGTAAACACCGCCATTTATAGAAAAACTTGTTTAAAAAAAGACGTTAAACCTGAACACACACACACACACAATCCACACTTTCTTCAGGTAGTCATTATGGCAAAAATAGCTGTTATTCTACTATAATTCTACTTTCTAGCTTTTTTTCACTTGCAATTGCAATTTAACATATTATCAAGTTTTACAATATCAAAGAAAAGTACCTAATTTTTATTTAAAACATCTACAAAGCATTATTTACCATTCACAGCATCGCTTTGGTCAAATCTGGGAAGATGTAGACTTATATATACAAAGGCGGCCAATTTCCATCTATGCATCAAACATCTCATTGTCCTTAAGCGCTCTCATTTCAGGTTTTTGGGTACTACAAATGTAAGAAATCCAACAGAATAAGTATTTGTACAATTCAGGACCTCAGATATGATGATTATACTCAAATATTTTATAAGGCAGCCAAAATTCAAGTCTAGTGTTTGACCATCTGCCTATTTTCCTTCAAAATCAATAAAAAATACCAATTTAAAGCCCAATCTGTTCAGTTTTCAAATCCTTGAACTTATTTTTTTTTGCACAAATTATGATAATATATATTCCTCTGTTCAAACTGTGAGTACTTGTAAATTCAAGTAATCAAGAGAGTAATTTCATGTAAACAAGAGAAAAAAAAAACAAATATCTGACTCTAGGTCCGAGTTCTTCGGTGCGACTTAAATTTTAAAAAAAATCAAGAAATACTGCAGAATCTGTAATACACCATTTTTTTTCTGCCTAACGGTTTCAAACATAAAACTGATAAAAATGCATTTCATGAATAAAAACCTGCAAATTTAGAAACTTTCCAGGAATATGTAAACTGAAAATTAGTAGAATTTTCAACATTTTTCAAGTGGATGAATACATTTTACCCGGACTGAAGCAATTCCAGCAAATGTAATGATTAAACCAAATGTTTACCAGATTTCTATGTTTACAAGCCATTCACTGTTCAAATAACATCCATGTAGAATGAACAAGAGCTGTCAACCACTAATGGTGACAAATGCCCCTGCACGCCTTGACCTTTGACCTGGTGACCTTTAAGTCTGTAGGGGTTGTGTACTCAATAAGTACTATCAGCATGTGAAGTTTGAAGGTCCTGGTTGCAGTGGTTCGCGAGTAAAGTGCATTCATGCAAAAAGTTAACGTTGTGATGAACGAACTAACAAACAGACAGACAGTTAAAAACTAATATGCCTCCCTTCGGGGGCATAAAAATAACAAAAATTGATAATTGACCTTGAGCTATCTGTCTAATTTTTATTAGGCCTAAGACCACATTATTTTTACTATAATGTTCTATAGGCACAATTTTGCATGCACTCCAAATCCCCTAAAATACCTGCACTCGACAGAACTAATCAAGACAAAAAATTCCAGCCAAAATAAACCTCTCTAAAAGTTCAATCCAAAATGGATATAAAATGACATCAGAAACATTAGAAAACAATGACCTTTGTCATGTTTATCAGAATTCACAGTACAACATGATTTGACATTTACCTTTTCCGTCACAAATTAATAATTACTAAAAATTTCAACATAAAATAATGTCACACACCTGTTAGCCACTACAGATGTAACACACAAATGAGAGTTACTACAGACTTGCACACACATTATAGGCACTACATTAAACATTCATTTTTGAATGGATATAAACATACATAAGAAACATTAGAAAACAAGGACCTTTGTGAGAATTCACAGCAGAACATATATAAGTGTGCCATTTTCCATTACAAATTAAACATAGCTAAAAAATTCAGTTCACAGCAAAAAATTATGTCACACACCTGTTAACCACTACTGATATAACACACACATAAAGTTACTACAGTCTTGCACACACATTATAGGCACTACAGAAAACATTTATTTTGAATGGATATAAACAGATATAAGAAACATCAGAAAACAAGGACCTTTGTGAGAATTCTCTGCAAAACATATACGACAAGTATGCCATTCTCCATTATAAATGAAACATTATAAGCTAAAAAATTTCAGTTCACAGCATAAAATAATGTCACACACCTGTTAACCACTACTGATATAATACGCACATGAAAGTTACTACAGCCTTGCACACACATCATAGGCACTACAGAAAACATTTATTTTAGAATGGATATAAATATATGTACGAAACATCAGAAAACAAGGACCTTTCTGAGAATTCTCTGTAGAACCTATATGACATAAGTATGCCATTTTCCATTAAAAATTAAACATAGCTAAAAATTTCAGTTCACAGCAAAAAATTATGTCACACACCTGTTAACCACTACTGATGTAACAATTTAAACAAACACATGAAATTTGCTACAGCCATGCACACACATTGTTTAACCTTGTGCCAACACCAGTAAGGTCATATGGTGACTTTCAAGCTTTGATTGTTGAGGAAGACGTAAGGTGCCCCTACATGCATTAGTTCATGACAAGCAGGCACCTTGGTAGAACCAAGGACCTTCCATTTATAAGCCATGTGAATGGCTACCTCACATGCAGAGTTCAACCCCCTGGGTGACCAGACCTGGGGTAATTAAAAAGAGCTGTCGGATGACAGCGGGCTGGACTATTCAAATAATTGACTAAAGAACGGGGTCAAAATATTACCACAGATTTTCAGACAAAAGAAAACAAGGAGCTGTGTTCAATAAATGCTTGATACTCCCAGCATCCTTGTCGATAGATTTGCACCTAAGTCTAAAACGAGGTCAAGGTCAAACTGAGGTCAGGTGATGTTTGAAGATGAGGAATGGTCACAGGTTACATCTGTATTAGTATCAATTCATTCTTGTCAGGGGTATTGATGCTAGACAGAACGGTCCCATTTGGTTAACCAAGAGATCTGATGGCACATATAAAGCAACCTAAGTCCAAAATGAGGTCAAGATCAAGTTCAAACTGAGGTCAGGTGATGTCTGAAGATGAGGAATGGTCACAGGAATAATCTGCATTAGTATCATGTCATTCTAGTAAGGGGTATTGATGCTAGACGAAACGGTCCCATTTAGTGAACCTTTCACGGACAGACGGATGGACAAACAGGACAATCACTATATGCCTCACGCATCAGTAGAGGCTGGGGGCATAAAAATAGATTAAACAAACAATGATCCTGTATTTGTGGCTCGATAAGTCTTGTACTAAATGGCAATGTGTATGAAAAACTGAACCAATTTCAAAGTGCAGAAAGGGCCATAATTCAGGCAAAATAGTTGACAGAGTTATGTACTCTTGTCTGCAGATGGAAATCATGATGATAAACAAGTGTTCAAAGTTTAAAAGCCACATGTCAAATAGTTTTGACAAAACGTGGACTTGTACATAAACAGAACCAATTTCAAAGAGCAGAAAGGGCCATAATTCAGCCAAAATAGATGACAGAGTTATGTACTCTTGCCTACAGATACAGACTATTATACTGAACAAGTGATAAAATTTCCAAAGCCATATGTAAAACACTTAACACAAACTTTGAACTGGTACGAAAAACTTAACCAAGTCAAAAGGGGCTATAATTCAGCCAAAATCCTTGATGGAGTTTTGTACTCTTGCCTATAACTAGACATGGTGATGGTTAACAAGTGTTGAAAGTTTCAAAGCTTTATCTCAAAAGACTTTGTCAAAATATGGACTGGTACAAGAAACTTAACCAAGGTGTGATGCCGACGCTGTGGTGAGTAGGATAGCTCTACTTATTCTTTGAATAGTCGAGCTAAAAATGCAGTTGTAATAAATTGCAATTAAATTACATTCTGAAGTAACTGAAAAATATCTGACATGACCTTTGACCTCTAAGTGTGACCTTAATCATTTAGATAGGAGCATGGGGCTTGTGCAAAACATTCCATCTCATTAAAGTTAACATTCATGCAAAATATAAACAAGAGTGATCCATGCATACTGAGGTAATGGTCCGGACAGACGAGTCCAGATGGATGCATGCACTAATGTACATTAACCAAACTGCCTTTTGGACGACTATGTCTTCGCTTTTGCAAGCAGGCTTGACAAATCACTATCCACCCAAAAATTGTAAAACAATAACTTTTTAATGAATGTTAACAGTACTTCAACCTGTCTTTTTTTGCTAGATGTATTCTTCTGGTATTTACTGCCATTTTAGTTGATTTTTTTGGAACTAGTGCAGGGATGCATGCACTAATGTACATTAACCAAACTGCCTTTTGGACGACTATGTCTTCGCTTTTGCAAGCAGGCTTGACAAATCACTATCCACCCAAAAATTGTAAAACAATAACTTTTTAATGAATGTTAACAGTACTTCAACCTGTCTTTTTTTGCTAGATGTATTCTTCTGGTATTTACTGCCATTTTAGTTGATTTTTTTGGAACTAGTGCAGAGTAGATCAATTTCTTTTAATTAATATATTAATTCTAATTTCCAACTGGTTTAAATGAGCCAGCTTCAGGGTATGTTTTCTTTATAGGTGGCTTACAACGGAAGGATTGTAACCATAGATGTAAGCACACACAAAAAAGTTATAAATCTAGTGTCTAGCAAACAGTGATTCTCTGCTTCAATGTAGTTCTGTTCAAAACATCAAGCTTTATCAGAGATGGAGAAATGGGGATGTGTTAAACTTACCAAGGTAACTTTAGAGAAGTGAACAAATCTTGTTGATAAGAAACATCTCTCCACTGCACTCAGGTCAACTCCACAGGATTTTCTTCTTTAGGACCTTTTCATTATTCTGCAAGATTATGAGCAAACAATTGTAACACATTATCCTGCATATGTACACATATCAAATATATATTGCAGAGTTATAGTAAGTTATCACACATCAAATTGCACTGGACGGTACAGATCATTATAATGGCAACAAACATGACAACAGAAGTTCCTTTTTGATTTCTAAGTACAGCCGGTTTGGACTTTACTGCACTTATCAACAAAACTGAAGTCCATTTATGATTATAAACGAGTATACATCTCCAATATTGTATTTAGTGGACAACAAGGCTAACAAGAGCTGTCCATAAGACAGCTAAAGATTAGTGAGTGAGTTGGGTTTTACGGTGAATCGACACAGAATGGTCATATATTGCCAATGATGAAATATTAGAATTGTTGTCCCAGAAGCAAGAATGTTACCATAAATGTTAAAATATCTATGAAGTTTGAAACAAGTATCTGCATTACTTTTGGAGATAGTATCTTACAAGTACATGCAAAATTAGAACCAAGATTTTCTAAGTCCAAAAGGGGGCATAATTTAGCCAAATTTCATGTCAGAGTTATGGGACCTGATCCTGTGAGGTTGGTTATTGACTTAGAAAATGAAAAAATAAGTTTCAAAGCTATATGCCTTTAAATATTGTATGTACTTGCATGCAAAAACTTAACCAAGGTGTGACGCTGACGCCGACACCAGGGTGAGTAGAATAGCTAGACTATTCTTCGACTAGCTAAAAAGGCTGTGAATTATTTAAGTGACTACCTGGCGACCGCGACTATCGACCGGCCTAATTCATTCCCAAGGGTCATACTTGCGCCCCCCACCCCAATAATGACCAAGCTGGACTAGTCCAGCATGAAAATATTTGAAATCCACCATTTTCATGCCTTTCTTACTATAGCAAACATAATTATTACTGCTTGATTGAAAAGTTTGCACCTGCAGAATTAATACATAGAACATAAAGAAAACAATAAGCTGTAAAAATTCTTTTTATCTGAGCATGATAATGGCTAATTGAGAAGTGACCCTTCTCCCCGAATAAAGACCACCTGTGAACAAAGACCACTTTTGCTTGTTCAAATGAGTGGTTTTTGTTCACAGGTTTAACTGTACATGCATATGTCATGTATGTATCATAGTTATGTGACTTGATCCAGTGAGATTGGTAATTGACCTACCGTAGAAGAAAACATAAGTTTCAAAGTTGTATGCCTTATAAGCTATACATATTTGAATGCAAAACTTTAATCAAGATGTGATGCTGAGCACTGCACATGATTTAAAAAAGAATGTCAGAATGTCAAAATATATTTCTTTACACTAGCACCTGTATTTGCAAACGGAATTTTCATTTTGTGGTTTACAATGTTTTTTAGTAATTATTGTAATTCTTTTGTTTTTCTAAGTCCACAAAAAAATCCTTGCCAGGAAGAGATACCTTAAAATACTCCTAAAATAATGTAACATCTATGTTGTAGTCCACAGAAAAGTGGTCTTGGTTTTTCCCTACCGTCAATTATAAATAAAGTTACTATGTAACTTTTTATAGCAACAACTAAGGAACTGGGTGTAACATGCATGTTGTACTACAGGAAAGTTGTCTTGATTTTTCCCTACAACTAGTAATGAAAAAGTTACAATATAAGCTATTTATATTAACAAAAAAGTAATAATAAAGAAGGGACCGGCACATGACACTCTGTCTCATGATGGTGGACAATTGTGCAACTAGTTACATTAAAATCCCTCCATGCATTCATGAAAAAGATATACTCTAGACAAAGTCACTTTGACCTCTTAAGTGTGACCTTGACCTTAAACCTAGGGACCTGGTTTTTGCTCATGACACTCCGTCTCATGATAGTGAACAACTGGTCTGTAATTCAAAACTTGCGAAAATGGAGAGGGAAATTACATTACTTAGATTCTTTGGGTGGAAAAAGAGCAGCGAGACCTAAAATGCTAGCAACACCGTGGGCAGTGACCTGAAAGAACTTAAAACTTGCGAGTCCGCCAAAAGTCCAGAGATTCCAGTACTTCCGTTCGTACTTTCAAAATTAGGAAGTTCCGGCCGGCCTTTTTGAACCCTGAAAAAGTTGAAAAGGAGCTGAATATTTATCATGAAACCATATACAACAAAGTAGAACCCACCATGTTGCTAGTAGAAACTAGAGCTATCACTAAAGGTGATGAATGTACCCCCCACATGCACTGACACAGTACATTGCCATTTGACGCACACAAGATTGCATAATTTAAATTATATAAACTGTATGTATATAGACTGTATGTATAATACAGTATAGTAACAAAAAACAAAGTCCCATAACTATGTAGAATATTTATTTAAAAGAATGTAACATGCACATGCACAACTAGGGTTGGTACTGATCACTTGTGTGAAGTTTTATTAAATTGTATGCAAGGGTTTGGTAGATTAGGCACGCACAAGACTGCATAATTATGCAGACTGTATGTACATACATGTAGTATGTTAACAAGAAACAAAGTCCGATAACTCTGCAATTTTGTCGCTGAAAGAACCTAACATGCCCTATGCACAACTATTGTTGTTACTGATCACTTTTGTGAAGTTTCATTAAATTGTGTCAAGGGGATGAGGAGAGATGGTGCGCACAAGATTGTGTCTATGTATATAGTATACTGTATAGTAACAAAAAAAAAAAAAAAAAAAAAAAAAAAAAAACAAAGTCCCATAACTCTGCATTTTTTTTCTAAAAGAACCTAACATGCCCCTTGCACAACTACTGTTGGTACTGATCACTTTTGTGAAGTTTCATTAAATTATGTAAAGGGGATGAGGAGAGATGGTGCGCACAAGATTGTGTCTATGTATATAGAATAGCAACAAAAAAACAAAATCCCATAACTCTGCAATTTTTTTTCTAAAAGAACCTAACATGCCCAATGCACAACTGCTGATCATTTGTGTGAAGTTTCATTAAATTCTGTCAAGGGGATAAGGAGAGATGGTGCGCACAGGTTTGCGTCTACGGACAGACGGACAGACAGACAGACAACCTGAAACCAGTATACCCCACCCCTTACAACTTTGTTGTCGGGGGGTACAAAAATGGCACTACATTGTTAGTGAGGAGAAAAATTAAATTTAATCCCTGAAATGTTACTAAGGATAACTTAAAATATGAATTGCTAAAAAATATTTAATGACTAAATTATACAAAGTACATGTAAAAGCAGTAATCCATGATGTTTATAATATTGTGAATTCTCCCCAAAATGGCCTCTTTCGCCTGATTTTTTCCCATTTTACCAGTGCCCAGCATCTTTCCCAACTCTTAAAAAAAAAAGCCCTGCTATTGTGATCTCCATTCAGCTATTACAATTGCCAGTGATACACTCCGAGGGAGAAAAAAATTCCTTCTCTAATTTTCGCACACAATACAGTGTACATGAGATAGTTTTTCATCTATATTCTTAAAACTATGCTGAAAAGAGATTTACTGATTAAGTTTGCAGATGAAGTGTTGTGAGAACACATTTATTCGGAAAGTTCCAAAAATTCTCCAACCGACTGTATATTACCTGTATTATACGAATGATTTTCATGAAGTTTTTGTGAGCTTTTGAAAAAATACAAAAATGCTAAATGGGCTGGTAAGCTGTCGGAATCGGTTTGAAGTAGGCAAAAGGTTTTTGTTTATTTGTTGGTTATTCTTGAACATATTGATGACTATTTGGTCAGAGAGATGCAGTGGGTCATAATTTCAGTAAATATGAAGTCTCAGTTACAAAATCTGGTTTTCCTATAATACTTGTTTGGGTGTTAGTAGTGGACCTTTGATGTACATATTCCTGCTGTGGAGTTAATGAAGTTGTTGTGTAAATGCCTGTATTCGGTAAAACGGTAAGGAACGTACACAGGATAAAGTACATTGATATGAACATGTAACCATGTATTTTGTCATAACTTGATTGTCATTTACAACAACAAGAGCTTGTCGAACACGAAATGTCCCCTTGATGCTTTCGGAAATTGCACAAATTTTAGGACCCTAGGGGAATAATTTGAACATCTTAGTAGAGGACCTGACTAGATGATGTCATATACAAAATATCAAAGCCCTAGGCCCTATGGTTTTGGACAAGAGGTTTTTCATTTTTTTTTCCTATATAAGTATATATAAACCATGTGACCCCCAGGGTGGGGCCATAATTGACCCCAGGGAAATAATCTGAACAATCTTGGTAGAGGACCATTAGATTTTGCTACACACCAAATATCAAAGCCCTAGGCCCTACAGTTTTGGACAAGATCAGAAACTGTTCAACTATTCCTGGCCAATGTGACCTTGACCTTTGACCTAATGACCTCAAAATCAATAGGGGTCATCTGCTGGTCATGGCCAACCTAACTATAATTTTCCTGATACTAGGCCCAAGCGTTCTTGAGTTATTGCCCGGAACCCATTTTACTGTTACTGGTCACTGTGACCTTGACCTTTGACATACTGACCTCAAAATCTGCAGGGATCATCTGATGGTCATGATCAACTTCTCTACTAAGTTTCATGATCCTAGGCCCAAGTGTTCTTGAGTTATCATCTGGAAACTGTTCTACTATTCTGGATCACTGTGACCTTGACCTTTGACATACAGACCTCAAAATCAATAGCGGTTATCCGCTGGTAATGACAAATCTCCCTATCAACTATCATGATCCTAGGTCCAAGCGTTCTTGAGTTATCATCCAGAAACGGATTGGTCTACATTCTGACCGACTGACCGACATCTGCAAAACAATATATCCCTCCATCTTCGAAGTGGGGGCATAAAAGCAACATTAAATACCAGTATTCATACCGTTACACTAGACATATATCTGCCATGTTAAAACAAAATATCTGATACCCACAGCTTGTGTAAGTGGTCGAGTTACTTCCAATACAGAAGTATTGAATATATATTGAAATTATATAAACAAGTATGCAAAATATGAAAGCAGTATCTCAACATGCTCAATGGACTTTGAAAATGTTTGGGGTGGTACGCAAACAAACATTTATTCTAATTCGAAAAGGGGCCATAATTCAATCAAAATGCTTGATAGAGTTGCCTCCTCCTTTTTACAGACTGGGGTCATGATGGTAAACAAGTATGCAAAATATGAAAGCAATATCTCAATGGACTTTGAAAATATTTAGGGTAGTACGCAAACTTTAACATTTGTGTGATGCTCACGCTAACGCCAACGCAGGGGCGAGTAGGATAAGCTCCCCTATCTTCAAATAGTTGAGCTACAAATGTTCCAAACAAAGAGCTGCTTTTGCAACAGTTTGTTATATTTTCTTGAATTCAGCCTTTTTATTAACTTATCATTAAGAGTGCACTAGAAACTCTTGTTCACAACAGTTATTTAACAGTCAGGGGTGTAACTGTTTCAAGTTATCACATTTTATTTAACCATTTGAGTTACTGCGTTTACTTTCATAACTTGTTTCAGTTATCATAAAATATTACAAAGCCCTCCGGTGTCAATTCCTCATTTTGAATGTGACTAATGCAATCATTTCCTGAATCCTTGGCCTTTTATCTTTCCAGCTGTGCAGTAATTTTTTTTTACGCAAGGCTGATAAAGTCCTATGCAAATGGTTTTTAAGCTATAAAACTCTTAACATCCCATTATGCTCAACAGGTCATTATCAGACTAAAAGAGAATTTGATTAACCACAGTTTGCTACTAATTGCATTTTAAAGCTCACTTTGTGAGAACAGTAAAAAAGGCTTTTTTTGAATAACTTACCTGGGTTATCCTTATTTTATAACTAATACAGGTTATAAAATTCTTGAAAAAGTAACTGAAATAGGTTACATAACCTAAAACAGTTACACCCCTGACTGTTTAAATGACAGAAATCTCCGAAAATCATGGTCGTGAAAACTGCCATGGTGACATATATGGAAAACTAAAGTTAGAATTTTAATTCTTGATAAAATAACTGTGCATGTTTAGTTTCTTTTCTGTCATCACAAATGTTACTGTTCAATATACTTACAATTTCTGCTTATTCGAAGAAGTTTTTTACTAAGCCTCGGGAGTAATAAAAAATGCTAGAAATCGTAACCTGCCCACCACACACATAATCATTTAAAGCAAACAAAAAAATGATTATAATTATCCAGTTTGTTATATTCATCTAATTATCACCCATTGACTGCATGCATTATAATCATATAAGACTGTTGCAAACTGGCTTCCGCCTTTCAATAATGGATGTTGTTTTCAATCGGCGATTAGCCTGTCACCTCATGTCAATTTTGGTATTCACGTCAGTTTGACTTTGGTTAAAGACAATACTTTTATCTTTAATAAGTATCAAAATATTTGTGTGTTTTTGTTTTAATATTTCATTAAATCATTATGAAACTAGTTTTGTTTAAAAGACTCGACCTTTTACGGAATGTAACGGCGAGCTTAGATTTTAGTGTAGACAAAAAGTGTGGCGAGTAGTTTTCCTTTACCAAAATGGCGAAAATGACATTTGTGATTGTTACTATAATACATTATGTGGTCTAGTATTGGCCTGTATTGATAACCGGGCATTGTATTGTGATACAAAGCAAAAATCATGATTCACCGATGCATCGATGATATTGCCCCAACTCTAGTCAAAACCAATAACCTACCTTTTCCATGGTGAAAAAACACGCTCAGGCAATATATTTACTTGATCATGTTGATGAAATCGTAAAACAAAATAAAACTGAATCATTTTATATGGTTTAAACATAACAGTAAAACATGTTAATAAAGCGTAAACATGTAACAGTCTCAGGAAAAATGTGCAGCCTTGACCGGGACTCGAATCTCGGATCTTCGGCTAACCGTGCCAACGCTTTACCAATTGAGCTACCAATCGAAAGCCACCTGATACAAGAACCGCTACACACACCTTCCCTCTTACTGCTAGACATTGGCACTCCTGTCCAATGTCTGCTGCAGACCGTTAACCCAATTCAGATGCACACCCCAGCCAAACTGCTTCGCCCGCATGGGCTCCAGGGGTGAGCATTACGGATGAGTCCCCAAATGTAACAGTCTCAGGAAAAATTGGCAGCATCAACCAGGACTCGAACCTGGGACTTTTGGCTTACCGTGCCAACACTCTACCAATTGCGCTACCGAGGCCACCCAATACAAGAACTGCTACAAACACTGTTTCATTTTGGCTACCTCGCTCTATTTACATGTCCGCCATTACACTCGGTACACGTTGACAGTGTGGTTGGTCTTATCAATCACGTGACATGAATCGTAGCCATGTAAAATTTGTGTAAACTTTAGGGTGTGTTGTTTAAAACAGTGACAAAACTTGTGTTTTGCCTTTTATTCACATGAACATCAACTGAACTGAGGGAAACAAAGCTTTCCGTAAGACAGCAAAGCTCGACTATTCGAATATTGTCACAGAAGCAGGAAATTAATACCCAAAATGTTAAATATAAAAAGAATTTTAAGTTCGAAAGGGGACATAATTTGACCAAAATGCATATCAGAGTTATGGGACTTGATGCTATCAACTAGTTTTATAACCCCGAAGAAACATGTCAAGGTATTAGGCCCCTATTAGTAATGTTTAAACTAGAAATGTGTCCATGGGACACAGATGCCCCCACTACATGACATTAGTCAGGGGCCAGAACTCCTACAATACTGAATGAATCCGGATGCGAAACCCCGGGTGCACAACCACACATGCTGACCAACATTCCTGTAAACTTTGGTGATTCTAGGTCAAATACTTTTGGGGCTATGCGCGACACAACATTAAAATGACCAATTTTTTACTAAGTCAGGGGCCATAACTCCTACATGACTGGATGACTTTTAATGCACGGTTTGGCACTGAAAGGCATTCGTCCAAGTACGCTTGCTGCATCATTTTACAGACACCATTTACATACTATTTTCACATTGCATTTTGAGAATTTTTCATATCTCAGATATGGGCAGTATTTTGTATTCCTTAGATAATGTTTACCATACTTTCAAACATTCTTATTTTGTTACAAACATGAAGTGTTGGCTTGCATTTTCAGAGACAGATACCAGGTGAAAATTTAATAAGCACAAGTTTCATTGAACAATTATCAATGCCAACTTTATTTTGTCAATCATCACATACCATTTTTACCATTTGAATTACGTTAAGAGCATAGGCAGTTCGTCAAATCTACATGTAATCAATGACTGTGTACCTATATCGCTGATCAAACCCATTGTTCTTCGTTGTCAGTAAGATTTAGAAGCAAAATCTACATGGAAAGTTACATTTTTCTTTTGTTTGGGCATACGAAAACGAAAGTAGAATGTACGTAAAAAGTACATGCTGTGAAATTTGCTAGATTAGATCGTCTGCCACTATTTTTTTCAAGTTTCTGCGATACATACACTAGTTTGAATCAATGATTGACTATGAATCTGTTTTTTTTTTCTTATCTAATCATACAGTATTAAGTAAAATAAACATACATGTGAATACCTATGGTTCATTGCGAATAATAATTCAAAATTTCGGCTTGCTTGAATGCGCCGTGCACTTTCAACTTAAATTTCAGCTTATAAAATTATTTTGACAAATTATTTACTAAAACAAAACTAGGGCCTTGCATTTTTTAGTTTATTCATTTAAAATCTCGATCAGTTTTATAACTTAATCGCTAGGTTATCGGTTATTTTCATACCGATGTAGGTTTTCAAATTTCCAAGACGGTGGCGACTTCTGCGTCGGCGCGTCATGAATGTGCTATTGAAAGTACTACTTCGTAATTATTAAACAAGACATTTGTCGATTTTTAATGAATTTGGTATCATTCTGAAGCTTAATGTTTATCTTGTAATATTTTTATAAATTGATATCCCGTGAAGGAATAAATATATCTTGTAGATAAAATCGATGTAAACATTTTGAGTCTGTCATTTTTCATGGTTGGTCGGCGATCGGCAGGGGCAAACATCAACATTTTATTTTTAAAGCCTAATGAGCGCATCAAAAATGTGCGACAATCAATCTACATTTTAATTGATTACAACCTTTTAAAAAAATTATCCTTTAATCATGTGTTAACTGACCGTTTTCAATCATCTCTTCCGTAAAAAGGCTAAATGTAGCTTCTCCGCCGACGTGCTAAAAAACAACAATTCATTAACTGTTTCCAATTAAAGAATCATAAAACAGTAATTGATTGCATAATCCTGTCAGTTCTAATCAGGGTCATTCACGGTTGATGCACCCACGTGTCGACCTGTTGATCAAAGCGCTAATTGACGGTACTAATACACGGAAACATGCCCTTGTGGACATTGGCTATCCAGGTGGTTTGAAAGGGCACTTTTCAAGATAATTACAAAAAGCTGATAAAATAAAAGGGCACATGGCGCAAACGGCAGCTTGAAGGGCACCTTGGCGGCACTTCAAACGGGGCATGGCGCTGCGCCATTGTTAAAAAGCCCTGCAGGAAATACTATCAGAATCCGGACGCGAAACCCCAGGTGCACAACTACACATGCTGACCAACATGCCTGTAAAGTTTTGTGACTCGAGATCTAGGTCATATACTTTTGAGGTAGGCACGACACAACATTAAAATGACCAATTTTTACAAAGTCAGGGGCCATAACTTCTACATGACTGAATGAATCCGGACGCGAAACCCCAGTGCACAACTACACATGCTGACCAACATCCCTGTAAACTTTGGTGATTCTAGGTCAAATACTTTTGGAGCTATGTGCGACACAACATTAAAATGACCAATTTTTTACTAAGTCAGGCCATAACTTCTACATGACTGGATGAATCCGGACGCAAAACCCAGCTGCACAACTACACATGCTGACCAACATGCCTGTAAAGGTTTGTGACTCTAGTCATATACTTTTGGAGGTAGGCACGGACACAACATTAAAATAACCAATTTTTACAAAGTCAGGGGCCATAACTTCTACATGACTGAAATGAATCTGGACGCGAACCCCAGTGCACACTACACATGCTGACCAACATTCTTGTAAAACTTTTGTGACTCTACGTCAATTACTTCAGAGCTACGCGCGACACAACATTTTCGGAAGGACGGACGACGGACGACAAGAGCAAATCTATATGTCCCCCCCCCCCCTACCGAAGTGGGGCAATTAAAATGGCATTTGCTTGTATACCCTTACAGTTGACCATGCTTCACACTTTGTCACAAATTTTTAAAAAAAATTACCGTGCGTTCTTTATAATTTTTTTTGTGTAATTTAATGGTATTTCCTCAAGCTCAAGTAGAGACATATTTCAAGGTGGCAGCCTGTAGGGCTGTGGATCGTCAACAAGTGGCGATCCGATCCGATCGCGAGTCGGGCTGACGATTCAACAGATTCGAACTACAGATCAAAAGCAACAACTTGTAAGGATACAAAAATGCAAGCCTCTTATTTCTGTACTGTTTTCTGTATGGAATCTAAGCTTTGCAGTTCTCATAGTGCTCAGTTAATAGTTCGACCTATGTTTAATGTTTTGTTCATTAAATTAAGTCAGGTTTCGCGGGTGGACTTCTGTAATGTCCGTACATTTCTTGCAGATGAACGGTATGACGTCAGTCATTAATACTCACAATATTTTAAGTAACAGTTCCGCATTTTTTTGATAAGAAAATTTTATTTCTTGGACAGAAATTTTGTATCTAACTTTTTATTGAATTTAGTTACTTAAATGAAAAATGTCTATTCGGTGGCAGGGGAGTACAGATTTGCGAATTCCACATTGACGTGTGGGTACCATGTTGAAATATCCATAGAAATCTCGTTTTTGCTCATTTTTTTTGAAACTACTATGGACTATTGCAGTACTAATGAGCTACATAAAGATGACTCTCCGGTCCTATGCACCTGTTGCTTTCCATGCCAGATGTAGTGAAAATTGGCAAATCACCCAAATTTTATAGACCAAAATTAGCCTAACTGGGCCTCACTTTGAACTCTGCCATTCATCCATTTTGTGTTCTAAATCCAATTTCGTGGCATATATGTATAGTGCGAACATAGATCATATCCAGGTGTGTTGGAATGGTCTCCAACCCACCACTTTATTTCCCTAATTTTCACTTGAAAAAAAGTGGATGGATAAACAGCCGAGCGTCTGGTCGACTTTTTGTTCTGATGTTATGTTTTAGCCTGAACCGGAAGTACGGAGCTAGGAATTTAAAACACCCGCCATGTAGAATCATTAACCGTTCCTCATTCCCCAATTATTCAAGAATTAATAATGATAAATAACCAGTAAGATAGATATGCCTTTATATCTACCCTGTCCTGTTTATACAGAAAATCGACCGGGGCCAAACCTTCACTGTTTTGACAGATAATTTTAGTTCGAAAATAAGACCGATGCTAACTCTACCTAAGACATCTGTTTACATCCGGTTTAGAATCTGACAACGCGCAGTCGTCTTAGATGTGCAAGAAAATTCGTTGAAGACGTTTAATTTGGCTTTAATTTAGTTTTCTTGATAGAATTTTACAAATTGCATGTATCAATGAAAAAGATCGCGATCCAACGATCTTGACAATGACGAATATCCGTACTCAAACTTTTGGTCAAACTCGTGGATATCCGAGTACTGGGATACTCGTTACAGCCCTAGCAGCCTGTATCCAAAATGTTTGCAGAGATTTCATTATACAATTATTTTTTATGAAACAATCATCAAAGTATTGGTAAACAAATATAAAACTAAAAAATGTAAGTTTTATTATCATTTTTTCTAGGGTGCCTCAAGTAAACGGATTTAATGAGACAGAATTCTATCTCCAACATTAAAAAATTAAGGTCAAATCCTGCGGTTCTGTTTTCAATTTGCTCACTTCATTCAAAAATAACTGTGGGGCAGAAGTAAAACTTGGGATCCGGACATTTGCCCCCCAGGACATTTGCCCCCCAATGAGAATGTGGACTGCTGGACATTTGCCCCCCAGTTGAAATGGTAGATAGGACATTTGCCCCCCAGTGCTTATTTCTGAAATGGACATTTGCCCCCCAATATTTTTGTCCCCTAGTGATTTTTTAGGAACTTGGTAGAAGATAATTATCATATTGTAGATAACATTGTCTTTGTTTCTTACATATTTCTAGTAGATAATTGCCAAATTAACAAGTTTGAGTGTTAAAAACATTGCACAAATTAAAAAATTATAACACTGTTTGAGCACTTTTATAACTCAATAATAAGCTATTATTTACCTTAACACCTGAGTGTAATTAACATATTCATCAAATTTTTATCAATAAATTAATTTTTTTTTTTACTGAAAATTGCCTTTTAGAGTAATTTTGATAATAAAATGACATAAAACACAGTATATCTACTGGCACATAGGACAAAAATATTGGGGACAAATGTCCATTCTAAAAATAAGAAGTGGGGGGCAAATGTCCTATCTGCCATTTCAACTGGGGGGCAGATGTCCGGTAATACATTTTTTCATTGGGGGGCAAATATCCTGGGGGACAAATCGTAAAACTTACCTAAATTTCTTCCACGATATGTAATCTAAAGAACGAAGGCAAAGTAGAGAACTTTTACTGCACGTAACTCAGTATTTTTAAAGATGTCTAACTCTACCCCAATTTATTTCGGAGGTAAATTCACTTTGAACAGCAAGAAAATGCTTATCAAATGAATATTTTCCATTTTTGTACAATAAATCAATAACAAGTCTTGAAAGAAGTAAAATCTTACTAGAAAAAAAGAAAAATAAGGAAAAATTTTTTTTGTCCCAGTGCAGCTTAAACCTACGCACCTCTGAAAATCGCAGTCAAAGTAGGTTTATGGCAGAAATTGAATGCTCTTCAAAGAGGAGATACTCTATTATGGGCCTAATACCTTAAGTTTCAATTCCATATCTGCATTAGTTTTGGAGATAGTAACTTGCGTAAAACTTCAACCAGAAGTCCAAAAGGGGGCATAATTTGCTCAAAATACATGTTAGAGATATGGAACTTGACCCAGTGATGTTGGTAATTGACCTAGAAAAAGAATAAGTTAGTTTCAAAGCTATATGCCTTTAAATGATAGCTGTATGTACTTGCATGCAAAAACTTAACCAAGGTGTGACGCCGACGCCAGGGTGAGTAGAATCAATAGCTAGACTATTCTTTGAATAGTCAAGCTAAAAATGGATATTCTTTCCAGGTATCTTAAAATTTCACTAATATTTTTGTTTTTTAATAGTTAGAATGCAATTTAAAAATCGCCGCCTCTCATCCAGAAATTGTTACAGAAGGCTCAACACAGAAAATGTACTTTCTACATTGTATGTGGAGGAAAGATATTGACCTATGCAAAAATCACAATATTGTGGCTCAAGTACAATAAATTAGTTGGACTACCTTGACATATATGTCTATACAGCTGGCGTAACCTAGACCTTCAGTTTGGTAGCTGGAGCTGGCTACGATACCTATTAGTTCTGGCTACCTAACTTAACTGACGCTTTTTTTATTTTCTGATGGTCGCGTCCATTAAGTTATGGTGAAACCCCACTTGGTTACCCAACCACTGTCAAACTGCAACATCTCGCACAGTCTCTCATGAGAAACTGATGATGTCATGCAACAGTTCAGAGCACTGGTTATTTTTGAAAATCAAGATCAAAATTTTACTATTTATGAATTTAATTTAATCATAACCATTTTTGATAAAATTCATAAAATCCTACCTTAGAAGGATTATGTTCGCAGAAAAGGTAAATTTATAAATGATTCTATAACGTCTATTGGTTTTCAGAATGAAGAGTACCCTGATATGGTGACAGCTGCAATGGCGGACAAAATATTGCAGACAGGGGTACCAATTAGAAACTTGTGTGTATTAGGGCGTTCGGTTGACTCGCGAAAATCGAGAAAAACTCATATTTGACCCGCATAAATTACGCCACGTGCGTCGGCTTGACATGCAGAAATTTACTTTGATGCGTCTCAAGTTCGACGGTTCTGCCCCCTGCCAATCAAAATCCCAGTGAATTTCAATGTTGTTCGCCGGCAATAGCGGAAATATGGCAGTAGGCGGAGCATCGTATGTTAATTAGCTACCGACAGATGTCAGCCACGCCACGCGCCATATGACATGTGATTATCTCGCGGTTTGTATTAAGTACAATATGCCTTGTCATTATCAAAGGTGTTTATTGATCAATATGTAAAAGTTAATTGATAAACAATGCAGCCTTAGATTATCGTGTTTGTACCACTTGTTAATTATTTTGTGTGCTCGATACGATAATTTAATGAGCCGGTCGGCCGTCACGGTCTATAGTAAATTTATTATCATTGCTGAGGCTTTGTTTGGGCCAAAACAAATTAAATAAGCAGAAATTATGCGTGGTATGATGAGAAAATGAAATTTAAAACAATTATTTTTCAAGAATTTTAAATGTTACTTTCATTTTCCGTAATTGTCACTCGTTTTCGAGACGCCATTTTAGGACATTTTAATCATTTCTAACAAGATTTTTCTAGTACAGTCTGAATAAAAAGCCAATAAAATGTCTGCATTTACGAAAAATATGATCACTGGTGCCAAAGCGACTCTTATTTAGAAGAATTTGCTGATAATAAAAGCATGCAAAGCACTAAACCCCACCCACTTTTAGGCAATGTGCAAAATAAGACAATTAAAATATGAATTGATTAAGAAAATCTGTTACGACTAAGTACTAGTTTTAGATAAAGTCTGTGGGAGTTGCATTAATAACAGTATACATGTAGCTTTACCCCTGAAAAGCTAATCTTGACTCTTGAAAATCTGATTTTGACCCTTGAAAATTTAGGCTGAAGAGTCAATGACTCTTGAGTTTCAGAACCTACCGAAAGCCCTATCATAAATCCCGTTTATCGGTATTTCCGTAAATAGGGTCAGGGGAGCTGGTGCGATTAACCGATATAAAGACCGTGTCAAATATTAGCAATTATTTTTGCCAGAAGATAGGGATTTAGGAAAGTTCTTACTTTCTCATAATGGAAATACTATTCTACGACCTTGGCAACAATTTTTTTCCCAAAATAATCTGTTTACCTTGAAAAATGTGAATAATTTCACACTTTTGGTATTGAGCCACGGAAGCAGCAGTGTAGAATAAAAGATAAAATTTCAAATATAAAGTAGACTTTGAGGCTATTTTTACTACATCTCAATTACAAGAATGTTTAATCTGCAATACTTTTTTATAAATTCATTTTTTTTGTTTAAAAGTTTAAACCAGGGTTTTTTCTAGCTAATTTGGGAACATAGCCTATACCCCCCAAAACTGGGAATTTTGACGCGAAAATGTTCCAAACTGGGAAATATATAGTCCCATAGGATATAGTAAGAATATGTTTAAGCATGTTTCACATTGTAGAACCTCTTTAACATACTTCCATTACAAAACACAGGCACCAGTATCAGACCTGGGACCATGAAGATGGCCTTGTTTTCATCCTAAATGAGTTCAAAATGAAAAATGTGTAATGAAATATGACACCCCTACAAATGATACATATGCCTACAGAAGGCCAGAATCTCGAGAATCGAGCCTGCGAGCAATGGGTTCACTTCCCGGGCCGTTGTGAAATAAATTCTCTAGACATTTGAACAAACTACCTATCACTATTTCACATGTACATTTGGCTACAAAATGAGACCGATCCAAAGTCTCTAGCCCTTCCCGTTCATGAAATATCTATCAGAAAATGAGTGACTTTCTGCTGCAAGTTCCAGGTAGACAGAAATGTGGCACAACAAAACGGTACGAAATCACGGACTAAAAGATGTTTGTCAGCCTAGTAGGGTTAAATTCATTTGCCATTAATAACAAGTATTACTAAATATGTAAATCATGGCCTCTCACCACCGTCAGTAGCATCTACTATACGTGATATTTAATTTTTTATATTTTTGTCGGTCTTTCAATTGTATTCTCCGCCATAAAAACCGATAGGATAATATCCGAGTAATTTCGAGTAATTTTGCACGAATCGTTGCGATTCTGTCAGAGGTGTGTCCTTACTGGCCAGTCAGAAATTGCGTTTAAAAATACCTAATGAATTCTGTTCAATGGCGTTGCATTCAGTTGAAAGACCGTTGAAAAATTTGAAATGCCAATATCACGTGTTTTAGATGCAACTGACGATTGTGAGTGGCTCTAGTTTATGTATTTATTTATACTATTTAGTATTTTTTATTGAATTTGATCCGTACTCGGCGGACAACCATACTTTAGTCTATGTTTATGTACCGATTCTTTGTGCCGCATTTTTATCTACCAGGGACTTTCATCAGGAAATCACTCGTTTCCTGATTGATATTTCATGAACAGGAATTGCTAAAGACTTTGGGTCGGTCTCATTTTGTAGCTTAATGTATACAGGAAAAAATGATAGGTAGTTTGTTTAATTGTCTAAAGAATTTATTTCACAACAGCTTGGGAAGTGAACCCATTGCTCGCAGGCTCGATTCTCGAGATTCTGGCCTTCAGTAGACATATGTATCATTTGCAGGGGGGGGGGGGGTGGGGGGGGGGGTTACACATTTTCATTTTGAACTCATTTAGGATGAAAACAAGGCCATATTCTTTGTCCCAGGTCCGATACTGGTGCCTGTGTTACAAAATTGTCCGTAACTTGGTCAATTTATATGCAATATTGATGATTTTTTTTTTCAGAATGTAGATTGGGATTTTTTGCACTCATTTTGGGGAAAATACATACGTTTTGGCATTGGGTATATAGCCGAATATAAAAACGGCCGAAATTAAACCCTGTAAACACTACCGCCATGTAACATAATGGCCAATACTCCCTCAACGTAAAACCGGGAACGGGCGTTTATTGGTGGTTAATACCGGAAAACGGGATTTAACCTATAATCAGGCTGGTAACATTGCCCGATCGGGCTTTTGACATAAAAACTACTATTTCTTGAAAAATAATGAAGATAACTCTTTCAAATTTGGTCTATTTATTAAGCATAACATATGATGCATGTTAAGATAGAAATACCTTTGTTGCCTTCAGTTTTGTTAGAGTTACTTCCCTTTGTCAGATTTTTATGATGCATAATTTTTGAAGCCCCCCAAAAAATAGTTTTTAATGCAATGTTTAAACGGAAAAGGGTTCAATGGCTTTCTATTGCTCCAAACTTATGCGCCAATACCTTTATTCTATATATTTAGGGTGAATAATTTGTTTCTTGTGCAGATGTACGAACACTTTTTTTACAACTAACATTTTTTACAATGTTGTAAGTGAAAGCACAATAAAATATATACATTCATGTACTAGCGCAATAATTTAGAGCATAAAAAAGCCATTGAACCCTTTTTTGTTTTAAACTTAGCATTAGAACATATGTTTTTGGATTTCAGAAATTATGCGTCATAAAAATCTGAAAAGGGGAAATAATTCTACCAAAACTGAAGGCAACCAGGTTATTTTTTTTTTCAATTTGTATCATACGTAATGCTTAATAAATGGACCAAGTTTGAAAGAAATATCTTCATTATTTTTCAAGAAATATTAGTTTTATTGTCGAAAGCCCGATCGGGCAATGTAACCAGCCTGATAATGTCGGTATTGAGAATATTATAAACATCTCCGAGTTGAATATTTTTAGCTAGCTATAGCCACTTCTAGCTATAGCCACTTCATATTTTTTTATAGCTCTTTAATAGAAGTAAGCAGAATAACATCTGAACAAAATAAACTTGATGCTGTGCAAGTTTTTTTATCTAATAAATATAAGCAAGTGAAATTATACTGTACCATGTCCACAATGGCCATTATCCGAAACGGAAGGCACAACAGTTAACATGCTTACTGTAGACTTATTGCTTGAAGTGTACTACTACCTCCCAGAATCTCACATCTACGTTCCAATATTAATAAAAAGAAAATCATAAATGATTCGTTTCTCCTTGTCAAAGTTTTGATGTCCAAATTTAAACATGTCTGCCAAGATGTGTCCGTATCATTTCCGCTTTTGACTGCACTGACTTGTGTACTATATCGTTGTCATCACAGGTTGCTGGACACTATACTCCTTCACTGTTGCTTCAACTTGTAATAAAATATTCTTTGCTCAGAGTGATGTTGTTTCTAAAGCAGTAACAGAATCGTTTATCAGGTTTCTTTTTCGTTAACATCAGAGCTTTCTAATGAACATCATAACATGTTATCAATCCGGTATACCGTGCGTTTTTTTTTTCTGTATTAAATCTATTTAATCATTAATGTTTCAAGTCGTTGTGTTCCTTGAAAAAAACAATACCCTTTTGCAAATCCGTTTGTAAATAAAATGAAGTTGACATCATCAATGGCTACTCTTAGGCTCGAAATAGAATACTGTATTTGTTGTGTTCAGTTTTCTTTGAATCATCATTTGTAAAACATGTTGTAGTGTACTGCGGATTCAAACACTGTGCATGTACATCTGCCCTTATAAACATATTTTTTTTTAATTTTCACAGTGATTTTTCTCTGTTATATGTTGGAGTAATTGTTACGATGTGTACTGACCTGACCTTGGTCTCTAACAACAATCGCCGCCATGTTTTTATTACGGGTCTACTGCGCATGCGTCATACCGGAAATGGAGTAAAGTGTGTTTGGCTTAAAAATGACCCAAAATCTGTGCGCAAAATTTTTCGACACACTCCGGCAAATGACACATGAGCTGAATTTTATTTTTAATGAAAGTTTTGATGAAAAGAAGTATTTTGCCAGGTTTCTAAAAGTCGCTACAGAAAAAACGTAGCGAGTGTCCAAATTGTAGCGAGGTTGTTGGTGTGCATGCGCTCAAATGTAGCGATATTCCACCACAAACAAGTCCACAAACACACACACACACATACACACACAAATTCTCTCACTCAACACGCACCATGTTTTTCTGTAACAGTATATCAGCATAAATTTCACTGTTAAGTCAAGATATTTAGATACGAACGAAGAATATATAAAACGATACTGTTCCCAAGTTTTGTGTAGAAAAGAACTAATGAAAAAATTTTCCAAAATGGGGCTTAACTTGTTCTAATTACATGTATTTCTGAAATTCTACAAAAATATTAACGTGTTTTACTCACTCTTTGTCGTTCAACTATGATTTAGGTCTGTGCACTGACTGTACACATAAAGTTTTCGTCTGATC
>NW_026461022.1:0-1556 GCF_021730395.1 Mercenaria mercenaria | reverse complement strand
GATCATCAAAAAGGTTGAGTCCGCTTTATAATTTTAGTTTAGACCTACTTACTGCCACCAAACTTTGTGTACAGCAAGTTTATCTGAAAAATTAGCTTTGAATAATATTTGGGGTCACTGTAACTAAAAGTAGAAAAATGGCTTCCACTCAGCGTCTTTAGTTTGGATACACTTATTGTTGTTGGTGTGTAGATATCTTTTGTCAAACACATAAAAGTTGGAAATGTATTGGAGGTCACCTGGATGAGGGTCAAGGTCAATGTAGCTGAAAATGGGGTCATATTTGAAATAAAAAAGAGATTTTTGTGCTGTGGAATAGAAGGGTGTCGGTTCAAATCTCATTGAGACCACTTCTTTTCTTTTTTTCGTTTTTTTTTTGGATGATAAAAGGGTCATTTTACTTCCATTGGGTAACTAAAAATAGACAAATATGGTCATAGTTATAATAAAAAAGATTAATTTTCAGTTTGATCATCATAAAAGCTGGTTTCGAGTAATAATAAAAATTTTAATATAAGAACTGGCTTTGGATTGTATTTTGGGTCACTGTTACTAAAAATAGAAAACTGGTTTATACTCAATATCTTTAGTTTGGGTGCACATATTGTCAGCAAACTTTGTGTCTAGGTAGCTTTTATCAAAGAATCATAAATTACATAGGGAAATGACACATGTACTTTTCTTATACCTGTACTGAATAGCATGATTGGATGCAGTCAGATATGTATAATAGAACATGACCATTTTTTTTTTAAAGAACCTGTTGGCGTGATGCAGTTGAAAACCTGATTTTCGTGGAATTTCCACATTTCTTGTTTTGTTTAAAAACGAGTTATTTACTATGTCAAATCCCCACCGATCTCCGCTACTTAAGGTATTGGACCCCTAATAGTATTGTTTGAAAAACGACATTTGCTTGTTATATTCTTAAAGGTGACCGTGTTTCACGGTGTGTTGCAATTTTTAAACAACCTTTACCGTGCCGTTTTTTATAACTTTTGTATAATTTATGGTATTTCCTCAATACAAGCCCGAGTAGAGACAAATTTCAAAGTGATGGCCACTGTCCAAAACGTTTGCAAAGAATTCATTATATCATTAATTTTCATAAAAGAAACATCAAACTATTGGTTAATAATTATAAAATACAAAATAAGACTGCCAATATCATTTTTTCTAGGGTTCCTCAAGTAAACGGATTTATTGGGACAGAATTTTAACTCTAACATTAAAAAAATAAGGTCCAGTCCTGTTGGACAGTTTTAAATTTTGCTCACTTCATTCAAAAATAACCTTGGAGCAGAAGTACAATGTAAAACCTACCTACATTTCTTCCACATTATGTAATCTAAAGAGTAAAGGCGAAATAGAGAACTTTTATCATATGTAACTTATTATTTTTAAAGATGTCTAACTCTTTCCCTTCTGTTTCAGAGGTAAATTTACTTTAAACAGCAAAAAATCGCTTATCAAATAAAAAAATTCACTTTTTTTACAATAAATCAATAATAATAAAACTACAGAAAAGGGGAAAAAAAGGAAAAATTTTTTGGGCC
>NW_026461021.1:0-71042 GCF_021730395.1 Mercenaria mercenaria | reverse complement strand
TCACGTATGGGAAAGGCAACTGTTCTGAATTTAATTATATCTCTTAATGAAAACTATCCCTATATATTCAGTGTATTCTAGAGATACAGTTAACTTTCAGAGAAAGAAAATATCTGGTCCGAATCGGCTAAAAAGAATTAAATGTCACTGCTGATTCATGAGCCATAAACACATAAATTTGAGCATATATGCAAATGTTGAACCAGTACGAATGTGTAGTATATTTCCAGCGTGTATATAAACCAGCATTGAAAATAAACTGATTTGGTAGTGGACTTGCTGTGGTATGTGTACACTCGTTTGTACTGCTAGGCGCTTTGCCGTAATTGTTCTGGTATATTGTGGTGGTGATTTAGTTCGTATAAATTCTCTCTATAATATATGTCGCCCTCTATTTGAACCACTCGCCCCACCTTCCTTACAATATCTGTGCCACGTAAAGACAAGTGTCCTGCTAACATTTACCTTACTTCCATTTCTCGTAAGTTGCATGAATGAACAAGGAAGCCGCTGCATTATGTTGTAGGAATACTGAGCGTGCTTCAACTAGCACTGACTGCCGTCCGTTATCTATAACATACTCAAATAATATGACAGATATTTAATTTTAAACTCCTAAGTCTTGCCGAGTATACATTGAAATAACACTAGTAAAAATAATTATTTGATGCGTCACTTATTTTCGAAATAATTAAAATAGTTCGCGATTTTCTGGGAAAATCCTCGTATATATATATATATATATATATATATATATATATATATATATATATATGTATATGGGCCGTTCAATGAGAAAACCTGTATTAATGACACAATTTCTAAATCCAGATACCAAATATTCATGAAGAACATTCTTTTACCTTTAAAATCTAAAAATTTGAAGTAATTATCCTCACTATTTCAAGGTTTACAATGATTTTAAGTATGTCACCGAAGGCATTTTGAGACATGACGTTAAGAACGTCATGAAAACAGTATGACGTCGCCGTGGATGACGTATATGTTTAAAGTCATTAATGAAACAAATTTTGCGTATCACTCACTAAACATCTTACGTTCGTATATTTAGGAACAGTTTAAAATCATTTAACTGAAAAATAACTGAACTGTATATTTTTGATTTCATCTCTATATTATTCTTAATCTCTATATTGGAATTTCCGTTACCATGACAACACAAACAACATTGATTTGTAAAATATGGTAGACTTTCGTTTCCCTAAGATAACTGTATTACAATATAATTGTTTCTAGTTTCTGCATGAACAGTAGGATAAACAATGATTTTCAAGTATTTTAAACTACTTATTAAGAAATAAATGATGTCATGTCGCTAAAACATATATATACTTAACTATGTAAAGACTCGACACAAGATGAAAGTCTATAAATTAAGTAAATAAAACCACTTCACATGTTTAATTACAAAAAAAAGTACAAACTAGTTATGCATATCAGCTTATCAATGTATACAAAGGTAATAATGGATTTATCTTGTGCTAAGGATTTTATTCTTTTTATTTGTTCTAACGTGATATTATGTGTAATTCATTTGTCTTTATCAGAAATATCTAACCACAATGTATGTAATGTCATGATATATATTTCAAAGAACGGATTCCAACGAGTATTTAAATTTTAAATATTGCTACACACAAAAACAAACATTCAATTTTCCTTAGGACGGAGAATATGTACTTTAATAACGTTAGAAAGAACTGGTCGCCACTCGCATTGAAAGAAACAGTTTTAAGCGTAGAAAAAAACAAATGTGATAACTTCACACCATATAAATTTCAACATATAATCCTAACAGCAGGGTGTTATTTTGGATACTAAAACGCAACATGGATATTTTAAATAATGATGACAGCATGAAAAGAATAATAAACGACAATGTAAAAGACAATTTCCTAATTAAAAAAAGTTTTCTTAGTAAATCTAAATTTAATGAAAACAGAATTTCTCCTTCAGTACAAAAATGCAATGACCCTAGATGTAGTTCATGTATTTGTATTATTGAAAAGACTTCTTTCAGGTTAAAAAATATAATATTTCATGTTAAAGTATGGATTGCACTGTTCAAAATGTACTCTATGTACTGGTTTGAAAAGTGTGTCATGAATTTTACATTGGTAAAACAGGAGATAAACTCAGAAATAGAGGGACAGTACTTGACCGACCAAAAAGAGACCCATATACAAGAAAATTGCATTTAAGTACACATTTAGATATATTCTCCAACACCGTCCCAAATTTTTTAACATTTCCTTTTTACTAATTTCATAGTAATGGTGCTTCAGCTAGGTTATCCAAAGAATGTTATTTCATTAACAATTTCAAACCAAAACTTAATCACAGTTGAGGATGTCAAGATATTTACGTTGTTTACACAAGTGTACGCATAAAATGACGACATTTGTAAGCAGAAAATGACGTTGCTTAGCAATTACGCATTTTATGACGCCATATTTTATTTTTTGCCCTGATGAGTAAAGAAACGAAACCAGTTGGCAAATATTAAGTTATCAATGATATATATATATATATATATATATATATATTAGGAGGAGAAAGAGAGAGAGATCTCGGTATTCTGCATACATTTTATACGAAAAAGCCGTTTGGTATCCCTAAATTCATCTTTGAATTTTTTGAAATGCCGCTTGAATGAACAATTTACATACACCACTAGAATATGTGAGGCAATAGTTTGTTTCGCTGTTAGATTTATTTCTCCGCTGTCAACCTAATAAAGTGAATAATCCTTCCAACCTCTATAAAATGAATATCGTTGCTGATGAATTAAAATGCAGCGCAACATTTCTTGTTTAATTTTGGTATCACCTGGGTGTCTATGTAATCTTGTGTCTGCATCATTACATATGTCCCAGTGTGACAACGTTACCTTTTAGACGTAACCAACAATGAGTTTTAGAGTTCTGTTCCATCTTTTACTCCGATTTATAAACAATCATTTGCAAAACATCTTTTAAACTTCTACAGAAAAACGCACAACCTTTCCAACTTTATCCTTTTTTTTTCACATTATGTCTGCCTCTTAACAATTCTTTCGGAACTCTAATTTTAATAGAAATGATACAATCTTATATAGGATATTTTCCCGCCAAGAGTAACAAAATTCGTGAAAAGTGGGAACATTACTATAGCACAAAAATCACATGACAAGTGCAACATTTACAATGAACGGAGCTTATTTAGATCTTTATCATACAATACATTTATTTATCGCATAGTGCGGCAATTTTCCTTTGATCTTTGCAGCATGTTATACATAGTAACACACATTATTACTACAAAACTGTGCTGATATCTTACAAACCTGTTGCGATATATATCAACACGGAAATCTCTATGGAGTTTCATAAGAAAAAAAGTGTTCCGATATATATCAGCACAGTAAAACTGTTCCGATATATATCGGAACACTTTTTCTCTATTGAGGTCCTATCAAGGGAGTATAATTTTTTCCTTTCAAAGAAAAGATGATTTTAGCTCCAATTTACAGTTCACAGAGAAAGAATTGTCACAAACACCTACATTTATAAAGTAAAAGAATAAATAAACTAGAATATTTCAAAAACTTGATAGTTATTGCCAAATTCAGAAATACATGAAATATATGAAATTCTGAGATTTCTCAAATGTTTCTTTTTCTTTGATTTTTTTTACAAACAAAACAACAAGTTTTACAATATGTCTGGCCAATGAAATGCAAAGATTTAAAACCAATGCAGAAATTTGTTGGGTACTTTTATCTGGGGAACACATTTTCTAAAACAGAAGTTTTAGTGTTTCAGTCAGCGAGGCGCAGAAAGGGAATCAAAATAGTAAAAATAATAATAAACAAATTTAAATGAAAATAATATATAAATTTTAATGATAAACTATGCGATAAAACAGTTATAATATGTAATGCTCGTGTGTTACCAGGATATATCAGAGCTAGGGGTACATCGAGGGTATTTTTCTCTTCACATATCTGTCTCGGCCTACCAGCCTCGACGATATGTGCAGAGAAAAAACCCTCGATGTACCCCTAGCTCTGATATATCCTGGTAACACACTCTCACACATACTATAACTATTACATATCAAAACAATACACATGAATGGAGCTAAAATGAGTCAAAATAAATATACTAAAGGCTTTCAAACCGCTTCTTAGCGACACTCCACCGGAAACAGAAAACAAAAACTTCATCAAATAACAGTTTTTTTGTTATTTCATTGTTTCATTGTATATTTTGAATATTCATCCTCATACCTTACGGTACTGAACAGTCTCTCATTTTCAGCATTATAGGTAGTGTATCTGTATCCCGTTCAACACCATACTTCCACTTCAGTTCTCCAGGTCCTTCTTTCCGGCCATATGTCATCTAAGATTACTAGATCTTCAAAGTCATCATCAATATTTTCATTTACATCATTGACATTATCTTCATTTTCTTGATTTTCTCCATAGAATCTATCGTACAAGTCATCAAAATCATCAGCACTAACAGCATTCTGATCATGATCAGAATCATTTCCTGAAGCGACAATATCCGCCGAATTATGATCAGTAATCTTCTCTGCATCAACCTCACTCCCTGATTTATGAACATTTTCTCTCTCTGAGTCTACATCACTATCTGAATTTTGATCGCTATTCCTCACTGAGTCGCTCTCTGAATTCTGATGGGTATACTTCTCTGAATCAGTTTCACTCTCAGAATCACTATTTGAGTTTTGATCACTATTCTTCGAATCAGCTTCACTCTCTGAACTCTTATCGCTATCCGTAACTGAACCGCTCTCTTTGTGCTGATCGCTATCCTCTTCTGAATCAGCTTCACTCACTGAATTATGATCATTATCCCTCATTGAATCAGCATCATCTTTCACTGAATCTACATTCCTGTCTAACTTCTGATCACTATCCATAACTGATTCTACATCACTTTCTGATTTCTGATAGCTATCTTTCTCTAGCAACTCAATATCTGGTCCTTCTAAATCATCCAGTATGTTTTGTACGTCTTGACCATCTAGAAGGTCTAGATCACTTTCATCACTACTGATATCTTCCAATACGGGTTCGTATTTCTGTCGTTTGACACTCGGTTCCACTTCTATATCCTCCGTATCCCTGCTGGAATCACCTTTCATCATTACTTCCGCCATTCGTGCATCCAACATGTTTATTTTTAGCAAGTTTCTTTTCAAATAGTCAATCCTCTTGAATTCTCTTTTACAGTGTTCATACACGCACGGAAAATATTGTACATGTGTGTGATCTACTCTGATGTGTCTGATTAAGTTCTTTTTAAACTTGTAGCTTCTTCTACATTCATCACAAACATGAAAATTATCCAAGCTGTTCTCATCATGTCTTCTCCAAGACGCCATCTTTGCTGAAATGAATGACTCCTTTCTGAAATGAAACACATGGTTAAATCGGCTCCGTTGCACGAAATTTGTATTGAAAATCGCTCCGTTGCACGGAATTTTCGTGATTTGTTTTCACACCTATGAATACAATTATTTGAATTGAATGAACTCCACTAAAATAGTATAATGGACACATTTATTTATAGATTTGCTTATTAAATGTTTCACTTTGCTCTGAACATTATGTCTTTCAGAATATTTTATTTTAAAAATAATACATTAATAAATGTTTTTAATCGATCGGTGTAATATTTACGAATGACTTATATTACAATATCAAAATTTTGCACAAACTTTCAACAATAAATATTTTCCCGCCAAGAGTAACAAAATTCGTGAAAAGTGGGAACATTACTATAGCACAAAAATCACATGACAAGTGCAACATTTACAATGAACGGAGCTTATTTAGATCTTTAACATACAATACATTTATATATCAAAACAATACACATGAACGGAGCTAAAATGATTCAAAATAAATATATTAAAGGCTTTCAAATCGCTTCTTAGCGACACCCAGTGTTACTACGTATTTCTATAAGATTCCGAACCATTTATAGGTAATTCATGTACACGAAACTACTTTGCTTTAGCGCATTCAAAAGAATAAGAAAAAGAATGTGCACACTATTCTTTCGTAAGCATATTAAGTCATGTCTCAAATAAATAATGTGACAACCTCTCAACGACAATTAGTTAAGGCATAGCGCAATGTGACCTGGCTGAGGAGATATACATGAACTAAATCTACATTTATATATGTCCTTGCATTAAATTGTTTTTAGGCTAAAAATCATTAAATCATACATATTTTTCAATTATTCTTTTGCCATTGAGTGAACAGAAGCATTTTGTTATTTTCCAGAATAAGAAGGTCATTATATACTATAAAATGCAATGCAGAATATGTTTCAGCATACCCACCTTTTAAACTCTTATCGAAGTATTCCGACTAAATATTTTATTTATATTTTAGTTGAATGATCTGCCCGCTTAGCCCAATAGGGAGAGCACAGATCTTCGGATCGCGGGATCTTGAGTTCGATCTCCGGGCGGGGCGTATGTTTTCCGTGACGAATTTATTGCGTCTGAAATCATTCGTCCGTCACCTCTAACTGATAAGGGGAAGTTGGCAGTCACATGTGGGGAATAGAATTGAACTGGTTCAAAATCCAGGAACATGGTAGGGTTACTTTTCCGCCGTTACATAACTGAAATTCGGTTGAAAATGCCGTTAAACCCAAAACGAACAAACATTTCAACAAGCCATCTGTCTCTTAATTACACTCTGTAACTTATAACATGTGCATAAGTTTAGTGCTGCTCAAACCGGGGCTAGCGTCTGTGGACAGTAGCTTGCATTTCCACCGCCATCCATGAACAGTCTCAGTCAAATCGAGCCTGTAGCATTTTCGTTTGGGTCTTATTGGATGACCTGTGGATTTCCACTTTTACTATTTTATTCATGTTGCAGTATTGAAGATCGGGTCTTGCTAAAATTATTTGTCTGTTTTTGCGAATATGAAACATATCTTACTTCAAAACAAGGAAATTGGTTTCATTGCTACACACACTATGTGCATGTGAAAGTACTTTAAGTTAATATCTCAATTCCCAGTGAGATTATGTTTTTATACACATAAGAAAACAGGAATGAAACTTTCAATCGAATTTTTTACCAGTCTATAACACTGGAAAAATGTCCGACTGAGAAAAATTCCGAGCGCCCGTTTTTTTTCCAGTAAAAAAAACTTGGACATAATTCTAATTGGATTTCAGAGATTTCTTAGAAGAGGGCTATTTAATGACGAAAACGTTCTTTCATACCATGTTAACTTTATCCAAGCATGTTTACACAACTTTTAAAATTTCATCATGTCCGCTGGGGAAAATGTCCAGTTCGCAAAAATATGGGACAATCGTGCGACTGGATTAGTATGTCCAATTGGATGGCGTATATCCAACAGGATTTTAGAAAAGTCCGATTGTACATTTTTTTAATTGATCTTTTAGGAAATAAATGTTTTTGAAATATTACAAAATTATATCATTTATTTCTCCTTTACCCCTAAACTAGTAGTTTAAAACTACCATCACACTAATGTAGACTTTTCTATGTCATTTAGAAATGGTAGTGGATCTTTGCCAAAATACTAGTTTAGCATAGATATATGGTGAATGTTCTGTACTGATTGTGTTTGTATTTATGTTTGTACACATAATCAGTACAGTCCAATCTTATCGAAACAGTCTCTTATCATATCAACTAGCCATGTTATCTTGTCAAAGTTTGGTGTTAAGTTGTACAGTCTTATTATGTAAAAACACTATGTTATCATGTTTAAGCGTGATGTTAACTTGTCCAAATACTGTTTTATTATCATGTTAACTAGCCATATTATCATGTGAAAGTGTTGGCTTGTCTACAGAGTATTGAAAATCTATATTATATTGTTTAAGCATTGTGTAATCTTATCTACATAGTGTGCTGTTATTTTAAAAATCTATGTTATCTTGTTTAGGTACAGTGTGGTCTTTTCTAACGGGCGTACTATTACTGTATATATAAATTTATTTCTTTTGTTGGGTTTAACGTCACATCGACACAATTATAGGTCATATGGGATCTTTCTAGCTTTGATGGTGGAGTAAGACCCCCAGGGGACTCCCCGTGTATTATTTCATCACTAGTGGGAAACTAGGTAGAATAATCGACCTTCCGTAAGGCAGCTGGATGGCTTCCTCACATTGAGAATTCAACGCCCAGAGTGCGACTCGAATCCACATCGATGAGAGACAAGTGATTTGAAGTCATCGACCTTAACCACTAGGCCACGGACGCCCCGCCGCTATTATGTTAAAACTTAAAACGATTTGTAATTATGTAAACGTCGTGTGATTTTGTCCCCTGAGCGTTCTGTTATGTTAACAAAGCCACACTACCTTGTTAAACTGTAGTGATAACTTGACAAAACAATGTCTTATTATGTTATTATTTCAAATTGAGCTGTTAACGTGTCTTATCATCTGAACTAGCCATGTTATCATGTCAAAGTGTGGTGATAACTTGTCAGAAATGTATTATTATGTAAAGAAGTTATGTTATCACTTCAAAGTTCCGTGTGATCGTGTCTCCCAAGTGTGCTATTTTATTAAAAGCTATGTTACCTTGTTACGGTGTGCTGCTAAATTGACAAAACTGTGTCTTCCTATGTTAATAAAGTTAAGAATTCTAACTTGCACACGCATATATATGATCACATAGACCCAGAAGTTACATCAACGATGTCGACGCGCATAATTTATGTAGAACTTTAACACGATATCAACATGGTATTAATCGATAGCATTACAATAAACATGTTCTTAATTAATATATATATATATACCGACAGTCCACAAAGGCGAAATCTTATAACATAAATGTGAAGAAACATTGTCGTCGTGTGTCAACATCATAGAGTAAGTCAGTGACTTAAAACTTCGTCCCATCATTGCAGGTCCCTCAAGTCATACAAGCAGACTCAGTAACTAAATAGACATTATATTAAAGCCTTTAGTAGAACATGTTCCGAGGTTTCTGTACGAGACACAACCATTCGATGTCGAATCTCTCTATTCAAATATCACCCACGAACTAGGACATGAGGCTATATCATACTGGCTAAACAAACAACCTGACGAAATGCAACATAGACTCACAAAGGAGTTTATATTAGAATCAGTATCATTTATTTTGAAGAATAACACCTTTATTTTCAATAACAAACATTTTAATCAAATTAAAGGACAAAATTTGCTCCCACAAATGCCACATTAGTAATCGGATATTTAGATCAAAAACTTTACGATAAAGTAGAGGATGAATTTGGTAGAGATTTCTGGACGACTGCTTTATTCTATGGAAAATAAGTGAAGAAGGTCTAGACAGGTTATATAACCACTTTGCCAATAGAAAAGTTCTTTTTGTAAACAGTCACGTTGACAACTGTGCAGATGTAATACCAAAATACAGGATTTTCCCATTGTTTCGAAATGTTTACAGATAGAGTTAGCAGAAAGCAGAAGGAATTCAACTTTATAAGACAATTAAAACCTAAACTGAACACTGAACAAAGACGGTGCAAATAACACAAAAACAACAACATAAATTAATATATAAACAATTAATAGTACATATCAGAATATCAGAGACGACAACGTCATTTAAATTCGTTAAAATACAGACGACGTCATTTTATAACAGAAACGTCCCTTGCAACTAGGGACAATGTCGTCATTGTTAATGAACGTTATTATCCTTATTTTGTTGAATCCGGTCGAGGAATGCATGATAATTCATAAATGTAACTGTGGGCATTTATTCGCTCTCTCTCTCCCCCACCCCCTCTCTCTCTCTCTCCCTCTGTATATATATATATCGGTGGTTTGCTTAGAACACTGTTTTATCCCGCTTCTGCTATAATTCAGGTTGACGTGTAAGTTTTGCGGTTATATGTCACCCTACCTTTACGGCAGGTGCTGAAGGACTACATTTTAAGTACATGTACAACAGGCATTTTAAACTGGGTCGAGATTCAAAAGATGTGATGATCGATCAGACTGTTCACCATGCATTCATGGAAAAATGAAAACATATTTAATTCTATTGGACCTAATTACCGTACGGTAATCAAACGCCCTAGTAAATCGATATGAATTTGTAAATGTTGGCATCTAAGAGCGTAAATCGTCTTCAAGTTCAAAACTGAAACTTTTAACCTGTTTAAAGCAGGCGTTTGTCTTAATTGCTGCATGTAAGGCATTCATTTAAGGTAAAACTGCAGACATTTGATTTTAATCCAATAGTCATTTTCGGCAGTATTTTGTCCAAGTCGAAATCTTCACTACTTGTTCTGTACATGGATGCCCGGTTAACACCTATTATGTAAACAACACAGAAGTCAAACTGTAATACTTTCTATTAACATGCTTTATTTGGCTACAGGATAAACATAATATTAGGTTACTGTCTTTCTAAAGCGAAGTTTATCCAGCTCGTCTCCGAAACAATATGTCCACCCTTAGCAGAGCTTCGGGCGGATAAACCTTTCTGTGACTTACTGGATAAACTAAATCAGTAACTTTATATTCTCTATATCCAGACAGATACGCGATATATACATCGCTGATATCGGTTTTTTAATCCACGAACTTTGTTTGCTCCTGTGTCATCATACGTTTTATGTAACGTCATCTTCGATAGGATAGAAGCCATTTCTACATACGTCACGTACCGGTCTTGTATGCGGAGCGGTTTTAATACTTTAAAAAGCCCGTATTTCGGCTCCTGAATTGTCAATCGTTTCTCCGCTATGAAGACGGTAATTTCTCTGGTCCTGGTCCTGGACAGGAGTGCAGGAGAAACAATAAATCATGTTATTTTGTCAAAGCGTGATGCAAATCATTACAAGTTCGCATTCTTCATATTCCTTAAAATGTTTTTAGGCAACATTCTGTAATTCATCTTCAATGATTTTGCTTTGCAACCCGATCCAAAATAAAAAAGTGAAATTTTCCAACATCGATATAAACAAAAATGTTTGCAATCTGTGAGCTCAAACGTGGGTGGTGAAATTTACTAATAAACTGAAAAAGAAAACAATCGTATTGAAATCTCAGTTGTTCTGTAACTATGGAAAAATCCTTCAAAATTAAGGTTAACAGCGTATACCATTTCCGCTTCGTCATGTTAATACTTAAATTACACATTAGTAGGATGCATAGATGTGTTGACAGAAATAATTTCAAAAATGTTTAATGTTAGATTTAGAGTTTGCGTGTTCGAGTTCGAATCACGAAATTGTATATTTCACTATTGTTTTCAGGAATTAAATTGCGACGTTTAAACTTGGTTGAAGTCAAATACGCGCGTAATAATACAATTGATAAAAATACGGAACGTCACAAGGGAGATAGCACTTATTCGTAGATAAAGTAATTACGATTTAAAGAATTATTTATATTATAAAGGAGATGATGAAACGATTGAAAAAATATCGGATCTTAAGTCTCGACAAAAGCTGATTCTTGGTCCATAACTTGTTTACATTGGTCTTGGAACAGCATATCCACAACGTTCAACAACTGCGCGTGCTCACGAGAACCTTCTTGTGTGTACTAAAGTTTTTTACAAGCATTTCAAAGATATTGTTTTGCAAATGCATCTCTAGAAATAGGAAGTATATAACTGGTAATGTAAATATACAATAGCATTAGACAGCAGTAAAAATATGTTTATTCAAAAACACACGTCTTACACTATTTCTCATTTCTCACTTTAATTTACCGATGTGAACAGATGAAACTTTAGGTCGGTCTGGAAACCCTAGATCTCGCGACAACAATAACAATACCCGAGATATCTCTACAAAGCTGCAGGCAATAAATGTAAAGAGAAAAAAAAACACTTTTGTTTGATGAATAGCAAACTTTGTAATTCCTATGGCAAAACAAGCAGGAACAATGCACAAAACTACGGCTCCTGCAATGCAGTAGACCTCACTTAGTAGGAACTCGGAACTAAGGAACACTCGGTTATAAGGAACAGTTTTTTCAAATCCCCGATCTAATTTATTCTTTATTCAATGTAAAAATCCTCCGTTATAGGGAACCCGGTTATAAGGAACACTCGGTTATAAGGAACACTTTTTCCAGTCCAAAAGTATAAGACTTAATGGAAAACACCTCGGTTATAGCGAACATACATAAATAATAAAACAATAATTGAAAACCGGAAATAAACAGCAGAATCGCTGATGACGTCAGAGTAACGCCAGCACTTTAATGCGCTTTCATACACATGAATAAACACAAATGATATCATTTCTATGATATTCATGGATACGATAAAAAGAATATATATAATAGCATCATTTACATTTACCAACTACTAGAAGATAGTAGACCTATATTTACTCAAAATTATGTACGAGGGCAACATGTATTAGGGTATTTCATGTTAGCAATAGTGAATGAAAATCAGTCATGGTCACGGCCATACTATCCTGAACAAATGTGCTAATTACGCGTGATTAACAATGGCAAACAGTCCAGTTTACCAAACCTCAAATTATGAAAATAGAACAGTGCTAAAATTGACAGTAGAAAACTATATGTACAATTTACACTTCCAAACACCCTACTTTTAAATATTAATGGGTAGTCTAATTTAACATTTTTGTATTAAAAATTTGAACATTTATTTTATATGCCTATTCACATAACATGCAGACGAGCAAGGTAAGAGGAGTAACTGCAACATATCTTATAGTCATAATGAAGCACTCTCTTAAAAAGAAGATAGAAATAACCGACAACATATTAACACAAATTACGGTCATTCTCACCTACGTACATTTTGGTTTAGTTTAGGTTTAACGCCGTGTTTCAACAGTATCTCAGTCATATACATGCAGACCTTACCATCTCTTCAGGAAAGGACCTGTACTAGATTAGCAACTTTCTCATATAAAAGTTCATGGTCGGTCCGGAGTGTGAGGGTGAGCCCTTTTCAAACGTCAGTCAAATAGTGTTCGCTATACAAATTGTGTTCATTATACAAACCTCTGTTACAAGGAACTAGTTCGCTGTACGGATATAAGGAACCTCGGTTATAAGGAACACTTTTTAGAGGTCCCAAGCTGTTCCTTATAAGCGAGGTTAACTGTATTGGGAAAATATCAGCACTTTTTTATGAAATATGGTGTGTCAGACAGAATTTGAAAAAAGGGATATTGTTTTGTTATATTTCGACTAGCACTGAAGTATCCTGTGATGCAACCAACTGTGCAACGCCAAAGCTTCTACAATATCGTTTAAGTAACTGAAACTAATCTAAAGGCTTTGATGAAAAGTAAACTCTGTTTGATGACATTTTCTAGATTTCAGCCATTATCAAAAGAAATAAAAAGTGATGGTAGCAATTTACATCTTTAAAGATTACCTTCAGTAAAGCGTTTTCTTGTTATCCAATGAGGCTCTTTAGGACACTTTTCTGAAATTAAAGGATGCATGACCAGTCTTCTGTGTAAATCTGTTGTTCCACATTTAGGCGCTCCTACCAGGTAGAAATAAGGAAGACATCTAATGTGAAAGAGCGTGTTTGAACGAGCTTGTCGCCAGCAAGGAGCTTTAAAATCGTGTAGAAACGGCAGGTGCTTCTATAATGAAAACAAAAATATGTATATATCAAAATATCTAAGTCTAAGGTCTAAATGAGCTGTTGTCTTAAAATTACAACGCCAAGTCTAGTTATATGTGCCTACTGTGACAAGTATGTGGAATGTAACTACATGTTTGTTTCAAATCTCCGATTTTAAGAACATAGCATATCGTTGATTTCTTATCTTTAAATTTTTATAACATACTAGGTATAATTTACATTTGTACTTGCTTGATGAGCTTTTGTCAACTATACAAACTTAATTTACTTTTGCTGCCTAAGTATAATACAAAAGCATCTTGAAATAGAGAGTTGAAGTTATTACTCCTAATTACGTAATAGGTGAGTTTCAAGTGCTAGATTTCATTTAGTAACGATTTGTGATGGTATGAAATGTTGTCTCCTATGAATTGAATAGCAAAAAAAAGCAAATAAATAAAGCAGTTTCTATTTGTAATGCATAGACTTATGTCAAAGTAAATTCATGTGTCAAGTTTTACTAAATTAAAGGTGACAATATATAAGGTATCTTCCAAGCAATGTACAACTGTAATAATTGTGGTTCCTGTATTTACTGTGGTACCTCGACTTGCATAAGTTGCATAAAGATACGGTCATAAATGTGGCCTCAGTAGTGTTAACTAGCTTTTACTTTTATTTAAACTAATGACCTAGTTTTTGACCCCAGTTGATTCAATATGAAGGTGGTCCAAGATTTTATTGAAAGTCACATTTTGACAAAGTTTCATTAAAATTTGACCAAAATTGTGACCTCTGGAGTGTTAACAGTCAAATTGTTTAGAAAATCGTATTCGGGGCCAAATACGTAACTTGCCCCTACCACTTAAGGTAAAGAAGACTTAATGAATGTTGCATCCGGTATAATATGATTAAATAATGGCAAAAGCTGATCTTCACTCGATGTTCTATTATTTAAAGATGAAGGCGTCGGAAAATCAAGTTTTAGCCCGTCCCTATTTGGTTGTGACGTTGCCGGTTTTACAGCGATTAATTTAGTTTCGCGGCGTACCTTTAATTGAAAAAAGTACCTTTTTCGTTTAATATTACATGCCCGTTATGATCTATACGGTCATGTAATTTTTAAATATGCACTCCGACTATTCGCCGAAGAAATGCTTACTCTATGCAAAACTCATGCCAAAATCTATCTACGAAATTATTGTTTGCGAGCGGAATGTCTAAGTAGTGTGTACCAACTGGTCCACAGATTTTTAAAAAAAAAAAAAAACTAAAGTTATAAATTTATTTTACTGTAAAATGAACGAAAAGGATCGGAGGTCTCCGACTTCGTTTTCGCTATATATGTCTTTTTCCCTACCCCCATTTTCACGCGCAAATTTTGGACATCAAAATTTCACACGAAAAAAAAACTGTTTGTATTTTAGGGGAAAATAAGTTAATCCTATAAAAACGTTTACTACAACATATATTTCATTTTAAGCGTATTCTAATTTTGTATTCTTTCTGATTTTTTTGTCACACTTGTATACATGAATGCATGTTACGTACAAAAGAGCGTAATGAAAAAATAAAGATACTTCTTCTTAAACATTCGAGCCGCATCATGAAAAAGCCAACATCCGCGCCGTCTGGTCAGGCTCCAAGCTGTTCGCTAACGGTTTCTTAAATTGCAATAGGCTTTGAAGGCATACAGGCTGGTCTGGATCCATGCTGGTCTCAAACGCACTTTGTTGGTTTTCTCATAGCGCGGCTCATTTTACTGCTCGTTCTCTCCTCCTTAGCATTTTTTTTTTAAATTTGAATTTTCTGAAAATGTTCCTGAAATGTTTTTGAACAGAATAAGATTATAAAATTCCTTGACTTAAAACTATCGTGTTTATTTTCACGCTACAATGCTATGAAAGTTGGGAAATTAAATACAATTTCCCCCGGAATCCGGAGATGTTAGTTCGAGCCCGACTAGCTACAGCGTGCCATGAAGTGAGAAAGTTGTCTTTTTTATGGAGAGTGTCTACTGGTTAGGAACTATAAAGACAGGCTGTGTAAACGGACCGCCGTGATAATTTAAGGTTGTTAAAGAAAAGGCGTAAACCCAACAAATAATGGACCAGGTTATCAATTGTAAAAGTGCAAGAACTTATTTATTCATGCCCGTACACATTTAACGTCTATCGTTAACTTCATTTCGTTTTGATTGTGCAAATTTCGTCCATTATAATAGAATCAGTCAGGAATTTGTTTTGTTTGTTTTTCGGTTCTACGTCCGTTTGTGTTGAGGAATGGTAAAACAATATGTCCGATAAAATGTTAAGGACGTTACTTTAGAGGCAAATAAGTTCATTAGTCAAAATCAATTAAACAGAAAATGACTGCTATTTTTTGGTGTGTGTGTGTGTTTTGGGGGAGGGGAGGGGGCGGAAAGAGGGCAGCGGTGGTGACTGGGAAAAAGGTAAAAAACATCACAAGTTGATTATAAATATTACTGAAAAACTAAAAATTAAAAAAGGGGCAGGGTTATGCATGCTTGAGGTGGTGGGCATGACTGGGTGAAGGAGTGAGGTTGGGGAGCGGTACAACTTTGCATGTTGATAAATATTCATGGAATGTTTGAAAAACCAGAGGGTCATAATGACCCTGAATCGCCCACCTGAGTAATATGAGCCACATGTTTGAAATGGCAAACTGATGCTAAAATATTAGAAAGTAGGTCAGTAGGTCAAATTCATGGTCACTGAAAGTCAGTTTTGAGATCGGTATGCAAAACTGTACATGTCATCCACATTTCAAGGCTTTATCTTAAAAAACAAGACAGTAGGTCAAGGTCACAGTAAGGTGAACTGTAATCCCTTCGAGTACATCAGATAAATATAATTAAGCAGTCTAGGAAATATAATCTAATAATTTCTGAAGTATTTTTCCTATTTAACTCGAGTAACAAGTGACCCCAGGTAAGGCCTCTTTTTAACGCTGAGGCATAATTTGAACAATCTTGTTAGAGGTCCGACAGGCAAAGTTTTCTCTAATATAAGCCTATATAAAACTTGGGACCCCCGGTGTGGGGCCTCTTTTCACCCCAGGGGCATAATTTGAACAATCTTCATAGAAGACCACAAGGTAATGCTACATACAAATTATCAAAGGTCTAGGTCATGTAGTTTCAGACAAGATTTTTAAAGTTGTTTCCTATATAAGTCACAATATGAACAATCCTCGTACATTTTTACATTCATTATATACATTGATCCGAACTGAATATTGGTACGGTACCAGAGTTATGTCCTCTGTCAAGTGAAAGTGCGCCAAAACTTAACCTGAACATTTATATAAAAAGGGGATTAATTAAAGAAATACTGTGCAAAAGATGTTGTTCTTGATTCATATGCTGTGCATGATGATGTAGAATAAATGTTTTATGTTTGAATAAAGTCCCTTGTGAGATGACAGAGATTAATGAGATAATTCTTCATGTGAATGTGGTCATCAAAACGAAGACGCCAATCATTTTTTCTTTAACAGTAGAAATTATTATACTTGGAGAATCGTTTTGTTTCACGAGACACGTAATGTGGATGATGATAAGGAATGGATAATTATTTTAAGTTTCAGCCCATTTATTTATTTATATATTTATTTTGGTTTTACGGCGTACCAACACAGTATAGGTCGTATAGCGCCAAACAGGACTACAAATTTTGGTTTCCATTTTACATCGAATTAAAAACATGAGGTATCGAATAAAAATTTGCATACCAGCTGGAATCACAGAGCTACAACAAAACCAAGTGTTAAGACCCTATAAGTCGGCTCTTACAATCATGCAGGGGGTAAGGCAGTGATTCCAATTCTTTTCATACACAGATCGCCCAAGAACCACATGGGACAAGTTTCAATCCAATCTCTCAAACAATCACAGAGATATAAGGAAAGCGCATCAAAACTTTAACCGAGGGTAGAATAGGACAGCTCTCCATACTTCGTATAGTCGAGTTAAAAACAATTTGGTAGTATGCAACATCGGACGGGCTTAACCCGCAGTCAGTGTCAATCAATTAGATAATTTTAGTTTTCTAATGTCGTTTTACATATAAAAAATTGAAAATAAACTGAGCCAAATAGCCTCTGAAATTTAAGAATTGCGGGTGAAATGTTACAACGGAATATCAATTCTACACACAGGTTTTGCTGTACATCAAATGAAAAATATAAGTACGTAAATTTAAGTGTAAAATGTCTCACTTCTCTTATGATGAGTGTTAATGTTTAACCATGTTATAATTGTTTCTTTATCTATTTCAACAGAACCGCAAACTTGTGCAGCAGTCAAGTGCTTTTTCAGGCGATAAGACTTACAAGTCAGACAATTAAACCTAGAAGTAATCATTTCCCATTCCAAGGCTATCCTTAAATATGTTTGTTTTGCCGTTTCTTACCCATTACTTCTGGGTCGGTAGGTCGGTAATTTATTTTTTTTCTAACATCAATGATCAATGAAATATTAAGAACTCGAATGAAAATTACTATGAAATCAACCATATCAGAAACGGTCACTGGCTTACATAAACGAAATAAATTCAAGCTCTGAAGCATGCATTCTCATTTGGTTGAAGGCTATTTTGTTAACAGTTCCATGCAAATTCAACATAGCTGCTGACACGAAAATATAACGCAAATACTAAATTTTCTGTAAACACACGATAAACACTAAAGGAGCAACAAGGAAGGCACGTGAAGTTTTCCCGCCAAAATAATTGAAGAAACGTCTGCTTCCCGTTCCATTTGGAAATCCATTATAAGGTAGAAGATAGCCCGATATCACGAAAATATAACGCAAATACTAAATGTGATGTTAGCACGCGGTCAATACCGAAAGGAGTAACATGGAAGAAACGTGCAGTTTTCCCGCCAAATGATTGAAGAAACGTTTGCTTCTGGCTCCATTTGGAAATCCATTATGGCGTAAAATATTGTCTGATATTTACACATAATATATACATGATATATAAGTCGTGTTTTCATTCGTTAAGGTCGGCGTTTTACAACTTACACCCAAGTCAAACCAAGTATTCGGAAAATCTGTCGGCCAGTGTCAGAAAATATATAGAAAATCTATATCAAATTAGCAAATAAAAAATACTTTTGCGTCAGCACATTTGACGTTAAAGCATACATGTATCATGTCCCGACGCCAACAAGGCTTTTTGTACTTTTAGCATGTGTAAATGTTGAGTTCTGCTCAACCCGGGGCTAAAGAGCGTGGACGGTAGCATGCATTTCCACTACCGTCTATGAACAGACTCAATCAAACCGAGCCTGAAACATTTCCGTTTTTTGTCGTGTTTAGCGACCTGTGAAGTTTCCACTTTTCTCTATTTTGTCATTTGTTGGGACATGATCTACGAAGATTAGTCACGAATTCTTAGAATAATGATATATGTCTTGGTAAACATGTTTTATTACATTTTCATTAATAATAAATGGTTTAAACACTAAATTAACACATTGTGATCTTAACTAATAACAGAAAATAGTAAGACGGATAATGCTTCGGAAACGAACGAAATCAAATATATTTTGCAAGACACAATTTGTTTACTACATAGTAAAATAGCTGGCTTTTTCAATAATAATTTAATGTAAAATAAGTTTCAGGGCTACCTATGATTAGCTTTAATATGGCGACAAAATACGATTTGAAACTACCAGAAGTTAAATTCACTATGCAAATCAATCATTTTTTTTTTTCATGCAAATCATGTATAATTACCATCAGTGAAATACAAAATAATACAGTTTTTTTTTCGTGTGGTGCGTCTTTAAGGTTTAGAGAGTATTGGCCGAACCATTTGTAATTCATGTAAATATCATTGAAAGAATCATTTATGTTGACGAAATTTAATTGAATGTTTAAGTTTGATAATTGCAAAAGAAAAACGTAGACAGAATTGATCAATTTGGATCAATTTACGTGATAGGAAAATCAGCGTGAGAATTTCGCAATGGTAAATAAATAAATGATTATGCAAAGAACATTGTTTTTTTTTTTTTCTTTTCAGCTTAACGTCAAAATATGATATTACTGTTATACATCAACAGTGAACACCACATGCTTAATATTTTCACAAGGGGGTTAATGCTTTGATCTCACTTACATGTAAAACAAACACATTTCCTTTATCATTATTATTTTCAGTGGTTTTAACTAAATTATACAGATCTTATACCTCCTTGTCAATAAAATGTCAATCAAATACGTGCAATACCCTTCTGACATTTACAGATATATGTTTCAGTTTTAATACTTGAGTGTTTAATACAATGAAAAACAGAAACGTTATAAGAACGCTCTTTTTTGTCATATATTTTTTTTTCTTTTAGATATATAGAATATCTAAATCGTTTGATTTTATACTGGTCAAGTAACGTAACAGTAAGTTCAGCCTTTAATCGACAAATACTACGTGCCGAACCTAATGTATTTAATCAAAACTGACTTATTCAAGAAAAAAAATGCCAACGACGAAAAGGTGACGCAATGACCACATTCGCACAATTTATCATAGATTCTAGAAGCTACTAATATATCTAGAGAATTGCGCAGGCGCGGGGCCAGGGGCTATACTTCAAAATTCTTCTTGGGGAGACACAGGAGAGCCCCCTGAACACCCACGCCCATCAGGAAGGGACTGCCTGACCACTCTATGACCTCATTTAGACCTGTAAATGCACAAAAGGCAACTATTTCTTATCTGTAACTCAAAATTGACACTACCATACATATCCGCTCTCGGCGCTTTGTGCCTCGGCGGTGACACCTTCGTTCTAGAGTTGTGCCCCTCACCCCCGCCCCCTCCCCCGTTAAACATGTAGATCTAAACAAGTTGAAAGAACGAAGAGTTGCCTGGGTTATCGTACAGTCGCACACTAAAGATTATACACAGATCTACGCCATACTGTAAAGGATTTTGCTTAAATTACGGCTATATTATCTCATTGGCGAGATAACCTTGACACTACATCGCCGTCAGGGTCTCGCAAAATTACAAATTATAGGCTACCTTACAAATCATAGCCGCAATTCATGCAAAGTCCTTTTTACAAATACTGAATAGACGAGAATTTACTTTAAATACAAAATACTTACAACTAGATCTTTTTTTTCAATTCAAATTTATTCAGGCATAAGATCATAAAACATTATATAAAACTAATGCAATAAAAAATATGTATACAATAGCTAATATAGATTAAAATGAGTGGATTATAATGTTATAAACATCTTAAAATAGATGTGCTAAGTAGAACATGAAGGATTACGTCAATTATACTTTATGATTTATTAAATAGAATAAAGATATGATCTTAATACCTGGGATGACCCATCAAAGTAAAATCACTCACTTATTTCCAATGGGGTCCCATTAGGTAGATATAATTTTGAATCATTATCTTCACAATTTTACTGTGAGACCAGTATAATTAATTGGTAAAAAATCGTGTATATGTAAAACACATAGCGTTATCTAAAAAAATTATGTCCTGAATATAATCACAGTGGTTCAATATTTAAAATTAAGACTGAAGAAAATACAAATACAGTCGAAACTCGGTATCTCGAATTTCAAGGGACCATGCTTTTTATTTCGAGATAACCGAAATTCGAGTTATGAAGTGCGACTTGTAAAGACGAAATGATGAAACAAAGTTGTAGCCGTGTATACGCTGTCAGTACTTTACGCGTACACGATTCCTTACAGTGTGTGTTTATCAAAGTTCTCAGGTTTTCGAAGAATAAAAATGATACTAACCTGAAATGTTTTTGAGTCAAGTTTCCTTTTTGTACCACATTGCTCTCCCGGAGGATTGATAGCATTTTGATCTGACATTTTGAACAAATGATGCTTTCTCAAAAGAAGTTATTTTTTTATACAGTTTCATCGCGATTACCTCTAATTAATCCTTATTAAAGATCCAAACTGTTCAAACTAATTAATTCATTAGTTTAAATTTAAAGCAATTTTCATAACTTTCAAAAACAAATGACAACTGATTCAAGAAATCTAATGTTTATATCAAACAATTATCATTATGGCACGTGCAAACAGGTATGACCTCATCTCACATTGATATTCGCCGCACCTTTTATATGTCGGCATCACGGCTTTCTGGTCAGGCAATAAACATGTACATGTGTTAAAAACCAAACACATTCACAATGACATGTGTGAAATTTTATCGCATACTTTTCTCACTTCGACATACCGAGTTTACAATACACTTGAATTTTACTGACGTTACTGAAAATCCATTTCGACACATCCGGAGTCTCAGTAAGTCAAATTTTGACGTATCCGGAGTTCAATTACATATATAAAGAAGGAAATTTGACGGGACTTGGAAATTTCTTCGACTTAAACGGAATTTCGAGGTAAGCGAGTTTGAGATACCGAGTTTCGACTGTATTCATTTTCAGGAATGTCTCAGTACAAAATAGTATCCGAGGTTTCTCTTAAACGTGCACACTTGAATAAATGTTTCTTCACTTCCTGCTTAAAGCTTAGCTTATTTGTTTTCGACCTTGTAAACTCGGGAAGATTATTCCAATCTTGAACTGCATTGAAATAAAAAGCATCAGCAACAAAACTTTTGACTTTTGGAACAACAAAGTTAAACTTACTAAATCTGGTGCGGTTGTGAATTGATGAAACTTTGCAAAAATTGTGACCAAGATATTGTGGTGCAACGCCGTGAAAAATATTATAAACATGATTAAGTCGTAATTGACTTCTTCCAATATATCACAGGTTATGCTGGATGGTATATTAAGGATGAATCTGATAACTTTGTTCAGGGTTACTTGTAAACGGTTTTTTAGAGATTTAGTGAGACCAGCATACCACGCCGAACAGGAGTAGTCAAAGTGACACAGTATTAATGCACTTGTCAACGTTTTCTTTGTTTGAATACTGAAATTACTACAGTGTCTGTATAAACATTTTACCCGTGCATTGACCTTACTAACTATTGAGTCTACTATCTGCTCACCATTTAAAAACTTGTCGATACGTAGACCAAGATATTTAACATAACTTTGAGAGGGTACTATATGACCGTTACAGACAACTTTAAAGGAAGAAATTTTCTTGAGCTTCCTAACAGAACCAAACAACATACACTCCGTTTTACCAAGATGTAGGGACAATTTATTATCAATTAACCATGTTGAACAATTTTCCATAACTCTGCTTATTTTTTCTGAAATAATATAGGGATCTTTATGGGCAAACAATATCGCACTGTCATCGGCGTATAATATAAGCTTGCAGTCCGAATCTATACACGTTCGCATGTCATTTACCTAGCAAAGAAAAAGTAAAGGCCCGAGGATACTTCTCTGGGGGACTCCACATGTGACCTCGGCAGATTTGGATGAAACTTTATTAATATTGACTATCTGAGTTCGGTCAGTAAGATAAGATTTAAACCAATTTATTGACTGAACCCCCATAGCTGTAAGCCTGTTACAAAGGATTGTATGATCGACGGTGTCAAACGCCTTTTGTAGATCAAGTAAAATCATGCCAGTGTATAAACCTTCAGAATTATTCTGTTTAATATAATCTAACAGATGTATAAGGCAGGTATCAGTAGAGTATCTGGATCTGAAACCTGACTGAAACTGGTATAAAGGGGAATTCTTATGCAAGTATTCTGAAAACTGATTATATACAGAACGCTCGAGAATTTTAGAAACAACACTGAGAATTCTTACAGGTCTATAGTTACCTACTTCATGTGGGGAAGACTTTTTATATATAGGACAGACCCTAGCTGTTTTCATGCCGTCGGGAACAATTCCGGAATCAATAGACATATTTATGATGAAAGTAATAGGAATCTTAAGGGCGTCTGCCCCATCTCTAATAAACTTTGACTGAATACCATCCAAACCCGTGCTGTTCAAGGCATTAAGCTTAGTTAATTATTTATGGACAAATTTCTCTGAGACATGATTAATTTAAAAATAAGTAGGTTCATCCTTATTTCCATAAAATGATCTTAAAATCTGTGAGGATGTATTGTGCAAATTTGTAGGACTTGGAAGCTTACTCACTAAGTTTGACGCAACCGTAGTGAAAAAAAAAACTGTTAAAATGATCTGCTATCTTGACAGAATCATGACATACTTCATTGTCATTTTTTAAAACAATTATTGAACTATTTCTCGGATTGGATTTGTAACCTAGCTTTTTTAAATGATGCCATAAACCTTTTTAGTCAAATTTATGTTCTTCAACTTTATTTGCAAAATAATTGGATTTGGCAGATCTAATTGAGAACTGTACTTTATTACGATATTTACAGAATTCTTTGTAACATTCTGCAGAGTTAGGTTTCCTAAATTTATACAAAGTAATCTCTTAATTTGATAAGTTCAAGTATTTCTGATGTCATCCATGGTTCTGTTCTATTTTTTATTCGCACCTCTTTGATAGGTGCAATGTTATTCATTACTTTTAGAAAAAACATTCTGAAAACCCAACCATGCGTCATTAACGTTTGTTGCAAAAAAAAAAACAAGTACTCCAGTCAGCTTCAGTCAAATTTTGTATAAAATCCTGTTTTTCGGTAATTTCGCATCGACCTAACTTAAACAGTTTTGTGTTTATTAAAAAATCCTTTCGACACTTTCCTAGTGCAAAAAGTCATAAAATGGTCACTTACTCCTGTAGATATAACACCAGACTGAAAAATCTTATCTTTGTTGTTACATAGAATATGATCGATAAGTGATGAAGAATTCTGTGAGGCCCGAGTGGCATCGCAAATAATTTGATCTAGATTAAATTTTTTCAAAATATTGGAATATGTTTTATATAAAATACTTCGTTTCTGGTAAAAACAAATGTTGAAGTCACCTAAAATTATTGTTTCACAATCTGAGCGGAGATTTAACAAGTTTTCCTCAAATCTTTCTAAAAAATTATTTTGCTTAGGAGGCCTGTAACATGTTCCAACAATAATTGGTTTTGTTTTCGGTAAAAGCAGTTCTATCCATAAATATTCATCAGACGGTTCACATAAATCATGTCGAACATTAAATGCATAGTCATTTCGGGCATACATGCATACCCCGCCTCCATTGCGGTTATGTCATTCCAAACAATGCATTATCCGTCAACAGCAACCTCTCCATCTGAAATCGAATTATCTAACCATGTCTCTGTAAGTGAAATAATTGCAGCTTTACTTTTTTGCGCTATATATCTAATTTCGGACATTTTTGGTAGTATAGATCTAACGTTCAAGTGGATAAAATGCAGTCCTTTCCTACCAAAACAATGAAAATTGTCATTACTTGTATTTGAAGGTAAAGTAGTAAAGTTCTGATCTTCTGAATTTATGTCATTCAATACATTTTCTCCTGGCAGGAACTTAAGTAAACACATATCACAGTAATAACATAAATCAGTATTTGTCCACGGCAGTCTATCAAATTCTCTCGATGTGATGTATCCAGTGCACTTTATACGGGTCTTCGACTGGCAAGAATTACAAGACACCGCTTTGCTGGTAGCTATGACTCCTTTCTTGCAGACTGTACACGGATACTTTGCCTGTCGCTGTCTATAAGAAGTAACAGTTTCCGTTCCAGGTCCAGGGTTTGACTGTATGTCACCACATTTGAGAAGGCACAGAACAAATACACTAGAAAAATTTGGACGAAAATTAGCGTAAAGTTTCACGGAGCGTACATCTTGATCATGGAGATGACGATCTATGATAATATGTTGGGATCGTGTTATCTATAGTCCACTTACTGAAAGATACTTGCAGTGTTTGACACAGTTAATTACAAACGATCCAGCATCTACATGTATTTGGTTACGACAGTGTTGTCCAAATGTGAAACTGTTTACAACATGGCAAAAAAGAATAATTTCAGTACATGCGATGAACAATGATTTGACTATAGCCATTTTCAGAATTTAAACGTATGTCCCAAATGTGCTTCCATAGTTTTTCTGTTCACACAATAGCAGTATATATAGAGCGGAATTCACGTGCACATACACTTATATAAAGACCGATGGATTGTGTTACGGGTAGTGAACACGAATGTCCAATATACATGTGTTAATTAAAAAAGTTTATCAATTTAAAACCACTTTATTAAAAGTTAAAAGACATTGTTTGTACCATGATATAATAGTCCTTTGTAATTTCCAATTTCCAGCACTTTTGAAGTTACGAATAACCACTACTATATTATTTAAACTTTAATTTTGCACCACTCAGATCCTATGACGTGACACCTTAGGTTTTACTAGTCGGGACTAGATCTACGCATTCCCCGTCTATACAAAATCTGCAACATGAAATGGTCAGCGCTGAGCGCCTCGGAAAGCTGTTTCTGCTATGACGTCATACAGTAGATCGTGCGATGACATACTTAATGACGTCATGCTTTATAAACTTTCATCATATGTTGAAAATCAATACACTTTTGAACTTTTAGCTGCAGACTGCAGTGACAGGTTTGTTTATTTCAGGCTATTTATAGCCAATATTATGTCAACAAAAATGTGTCTGCTAAAGTTGTGTAAACTAATGGGAGACCCCGTTTTTTCAGGTTGAATTGTTGCAGGTTTGGCAGTGGTTACCCAGTGGCAGCAGTGTATGCTGAGAGATGCTCAAAATATGTATTGGGTAAGTAACTTCCAGTAGACCGAAGAAGGGCTTTGTGAGAATGACAGACTATCTGACATATAAGACAAATTTCCAGCAGGTTTGGTAACTTCTTACATTTAATACATTAGCTAATTAGTCCAAGGTCTTTGACGATGATCATGATCATTACATTTCATTTCACTGTCAGTATATAAAAAACTTTATTTAGTTATGGTATCCAGAACTAATTAGCTATCAGACAGTTGCATAAAGTACCAGGCATTTAGACTAGCTCAGCCTCCTAGACTATGATGTATCATTTTACATTTTTATGTCTGAATGTAGTGAACTGAGCAAGTCTATATCCTGTGTCCAATAAAATATATATTTTTAACATCATTCCTTGGTGACAATCTTTAAAATAGACTGGCTTTTCTCTCGAAGGAATTAGATTCGATAAAAAGGGGAACTTTTAGAAATATATTTATTATCATTCTAGTGGCTACTGCTAGTCAACCAGGCAGTCTAACAGTGGTAAAGAGTGGTTTCAAGTAAACTTTATAAATTATTATGAAAGAAAAATCTGTATTTTTTAAAATCACAGCTTAGTATTACCATTTTAAGTAAATCATTAAAATTGAAAAAAATATATATTGGCTTTTAAAATGCACTCAAATAATTTATTTTTAAGATTTAGCAAAAAGTGTCAGATACAGTAGTTTCACATTCAAAATGACATTATTGAATTTAAACTGTTGCAAATGTATTGTTCATTTAGAATTATCTATAAGATTCATATTGCTTTAAGAAATATTGTTTACTTATAAATAATATGAATTGAAAATATACATGAAAATTGTGTTAGGTATAGTATTTTCTTTCTGATGACTGGGGAACTATTGTATCTGCACTTAAATTATATCTTTGTTTTTTCCTCTCTTCTTTTTTTTTCATTATATTTTATTGGAATATTTCTTATCTTTAATTATCTTTCTATTTTCATTTCTTAATGCAAACAATACTTTAAGCCTGTAATAATGATGAAATATTATAAAAACATGCTTATCATTAACATAAGTGTTATTTTTTATTTTTATTGTGCCATATGCATTAATATTTGACTGTACCCATTTCATTACATCCAGATATAACTTTCATACAAGAAATTATTTTATGCTAAAATGAAGCTATAAGTCAGGTGATAAATGAGCCGCAGCATGAGAAAACCAACACTGTGCATTTGCCACCAGCATGGATCCAGACCACTGAGACCAGCCTGCGCATCCGTGCAGTCTGGTGAGGATCCATACTGTTTGCTAACAGTTTCTCTAATTGGAATAGAGTTTGAAAGCGAACAGTTACAAGTTGGTTGCAAATGCACTATGTTAGTTTCCTCATGGTGTGGCTCAAATTAACTAGATAAATTAAATTCAGACCAATTTCGCCCCTCCCACACCTTCAACAGGAATTTAATTTCTCAGGACAGTCAGTGAATTCCACTTCATTATTTCAGAAAATTAAATGATACAGAACTTTTGTAATCTTTTTTAACCTATAGCCAATACTGGTGTGCAGTACATGGTTGAAGAGTCATGTTGCTTTTGAAGTGACTGTGTAAGGTATACAAAAATAATGTTTGTTTCCATTGTTTGTTTCCAGTATCCTGACCTACCCTTCAATTTTTGCTGGACACTTGATGTCTCAAGAAGCAATTTTCTGATCCTGTTTCAACAACTTAGATGCAGAGCCAAGACTGGATCTTCACTAAGTCTTGTCAAAAATTTACAAAAAGTCATGAAGACACCTTTTTGCGTGACATAGCTCAATTATGTAATAGTATTCAGCATTAATTTTCTGCAAAATTAGCTTCGAAGCTTACAAGCTGAATTCTTTCTGAAAAAAAACACGAGCGTTTACAGGGTGATGAAACGCTCATCTGTGTGATAACAAATATAGAAGCTGTCAGATTCAGATTTTCAAATTTTTTCCTACATAAATGTATGTAAAACAAGTGATTTAAAAAAAACAGCTTGAAATACCTTGGCAGAAACATGTAAGTCTTGGTAGAGGGTCACCTGGGAAACATTTTTGGACACGTTTTATTATAACAATTCATGCCAAGCATCTGCAAAAAAGGACTTTGGCAAACATTAAAGACCAACATCACACGCAACTGAACGTGACGTATGATTAGTGTCTTCTCTGTTTGCATAAAGGATTCACTTGTTCTGAGTAAATCAAGACTTGACAAACATACAAGTTTTCAGATACAACATTTCATTTGAAAACCAGTGTCTTTGCAGTTACTGTGAAACTGTTGTATAGATCTGTACATCACAATATGTGAAAATGTTAATATACACTATTATTATCCCCCGACAAAGTCGGAGGGATAGTTTTGGCGTTGTTCGTCCGTCCGTCTTTCTGTCCGTCTGGAGGCATATGTAGGAAGTGGTAAGGAATATTTAAATAAAACTTCATATACATGTCTACCACTACAAGGTTTTGCGGCCGGTCAAGTTTCAGGCAGATTGCCCAAGTAACACCAGAGTTATGGCCCTTAGAAGTTTTTTGTGTTAACTTGCAGTGTATAGGGTACTATATATATGGCAATTTCTGCTTCATAACTTGTGATATATTTGACCTGAAACTATGAAACTTAAATTGAATTTAGATCTTTACTTACATCAGAGTTATTGCCCTTTAAATGTTTAACAATCCACAGATGTGTACATATTAAACAAACCAACGAATTAATAGAATTTCATTAAACTTCTTTTATTTTTTCCATGAACATTTATTATAAACATGTGAAGTTGTGTACCCACACCTGGCCATTGCCTTGCTCACTACCCCTCCCCCTTCCCCCCACCCCCACCATCACATTTTCATTTTTTATTATATTTTTCTTCAAACCTTTAATGAATATTTATCAACATGCAATGTTGTACCATTTCCCCTCACCCCTCCCTCCCCACCTCCACCCCCACTCACCCAGTCATACCCACCATCCCGATCATGCAGCCCCAACATTTCTTTTTTTTTTTTTTTTTTAATTTTCCACCAACATTTATAAACAACATGTGAAGTTTTACCCACATCCGGTCTCCCCTGCACCCTCACCCTCCGGCTTCCCCACCCCCCTCGCCCCGACTCCCAAAATACAAAAAAAAATCATTCCTTTTTAGGAAATTGCACAGCACTTTCTACATTCCGATTAGCCTTTCGTCTTATCCTCGCATGATTTTGCACATAGTAAGTTTAGCGTCAGTGACGCTCTTGTATTTGTAATTATGTGGATTTAAGTCTGTGGATTGTGTGTGTGTGTGTGTGTGTGTGTGTGTGTGTGTGCGCGTGCGTGCGTGCGTTCGTGCGTGTGTGTTCGGGTTTAATGTCTTTTTCAACAATTTTTCAGTCATAAAAACGAAGGTGTCTACTTAAACAAATGATAAAATCCACATGATAATTAGGAACGTTAATGATTTTGCAGTATAAACTGATTGCTTTGCATGCTAGTAAAGATATATGTGTTCAATTTTTTTTCATAAGCAGCTGAGCGTGCTAGTCAGAACGTGTTTGATGCCCTCACTGTGATGATAGAGGAAGCTGGCGGCCTTGACAAGATTGAGGGATTACAGAACCACGAGAACGAGACTGTGTACAAGGCAGCACTAGAACTTCAAAAAAATACTTTGGAGATGTAAGATATACAATGAATATTGATACATTGAAATATTTAGTTAAAGAAATGTTTTTAGTACTTCTATGATGTTTCAGCAGGGCTGGGGATTGTGGGGACAGACGTCTGGTTTGCTGTCTGTCTGACTGCAAGTCCATCCAAACAAAATGGGATCAAGCGATAAATTTAAAGGTGCAAGATATCTTTTCATAGAGTTTGGTACATGGATAGATAGATGGCAGTACGGAGAATATGTGCATCCTTTCTGTTTTGTTAATCCCCCGCCACGAGTGGTGGGGGATAATAGGAATGGTCTCAGTCCATTCTTCCGTAACATTTTGTGTCCACTCTGTATCTCCTAAACACCTTGAAGGATTTTAATGAAACCTGGGTCAAATGATCACCTTATCAAGACAATGTGCAGAATCCTTGAGTCAGCCATATCGGCTTAAGGTCAAGGTCCAATTTAGGGTCAAGGTTTTGAGCATTTCATTTTATGTCCGCCCTGTATCTCCTAAACCCCTTGAAGGATAATCATGAAACTAGGTCAAATGATCAACACATCAAAACAATGTTCAAGGTCAAGGTCACAACTTAAGGTCAAAGATTTGAGCCTTTCATTTCGTGTCTGCTTTCAGGGGTTTTATCTCCCGCTGATGAAATTGGAGGGGGTGGTACTGAAATGGCGTTGTCCGTCCGTCACGTCAGAGCGTCCATGCGTGCGTCGGTCCGCATCCATTTCTTAGTAACTAGCAAGTAGAATTTCATGAAACTTAAAATAAAAATGAACCAACATACTGCGATAATGCCCGTCAAGTGTTTTTTTCGATTGGTCTATTTCCCTTAGAGTTATTGCCCTTGATTTAATGAAAAATGCCCAAAAATGTCCGTCCATAGCTATTTCTTAGTAACTAGCTGGTAGAATTTCACAAAACTTGAAGCAAACATGAGCCAACATACTGTGATGATGCCCGTGAAATTTTTTATTGGTCAATTTCCCTTAGATTTATTGCCCTTGATTTAATGAAAACCCGCATCTGCAGCCATTTCTCAGTAACCAGTAGAACTTTATGAATCTTGAAATAATTATGAACCAACATACTTTGATGAGGCCTGTCAATTTTTATGCCCAAAGCATCGACTGATGCGGGAGGCATACAGTGATTGTCCCGTCCGTCCGTCCGTACGAGGTTAACCAAATGGCTTGATATTATTGCAAATGTAACCGGTGACCATTCCTCATCTTCAGATATCCCCTGACATCAGTTTGACCTTGACATTGACCTCATTTTGGACTTAGGTGCTGGCAAACTCTATCGACAAGGATTCCACAGGGTCATCAAGCGTTTATTGAACGCATCTCCTTGTTTAGCATTGCTCAGGTGAGTTTTTCTAAGCCGAGTTCGAAAATGGGTCACTAGGTCAGATCAAAGGAAAGCCTTGTGTATGCGATAGTGGCTGTATTTTTCAACTGATCTTCATGATTTTGGTCAGAATTATTAACTTTATAAAATCACGGCAGAGTTTGAAAATTTTTCATCTGGTGTCAAAAACTAGGTCACTAGGTCAAATCAAAGAAAAAATCGTCTGTATGCGATAGAGGCTGTTTTTTATAAGTCTTTATGCATTTCAACCAGAATAATTACCTTGATCAAATCTAGGCCGAGTTTAAAAAAATGGGTCATCTGGGGTCAATAAGAAGGTCACTAAGTCAAATCAAAATAAAACATTGTATATGCGATAGAGGGTGTATTTTTCAATTAATCTTCATGAATTTCAGGTCTAAATGAATGTCTTGATGAAATCTAGGACAAATTTGAATAGGGATCATCTGGGGTCAAAAGTAGGTCACTAGGTCAAATCAAAGAAAAACCTTGTGTATGCGATAGAGGCCATATTCAAGTGATCTTCCTGAAATTAAGTCAAACTGATTGCCTTGATGAAATCGAGGTCTTATTTAAATATTGGTCAATTTGGGTCAAAAGGTAGGTCACAAGGTCAAATCAAAGAAAAACCTTGGGTATGCGATAGAGACTGTACTTTTCAATTGATCTTTATGAAATTTGGTCAGAATGACTGAAAGATGAAATCTAGATCTAGACGAATATGGGTCATCTCGGGTCAAAGAGAAGGTTAGTAGGTCAAATCAAAGAGAAACTTTGTATATGCGACAGAGGCTTTATTTTTCAATTGATCTTTATGAAATTTGGTCAGAATGATTGCCTTCATTAATTCTAGGTAAAGTTTAAATATTGGTTATCTAGGGTCAAAAGGTAGGTCATTAAGTCAAATCAAAGGAAAACATTGTGTATGCAGTAAAAGCTGTATTTTTAGTTGATCTTCTTGAAATTAAGTCAGGATGATTGTCTTGATAAAAACTAGGTAGAATTGGAATATGGGTTATCTAGGGTCAAAAAGTAGGTCACTAGGTTTAATAAAAGAAAACCTTGTGTATGTGATAGAGGCTGTATTTCTGTCTTTTTCAACAGATCTTCATGAACTTTTGTCAGAATGATAACCTTGATGAAATCTAGGTAAGTTCGAATATGGGTCATCTTGGTTCAAAAACTAGATCACTAGGTCAAATCAAGGAAAAACGTTGTGTATGTAATAGGGGCTGCAATTACACTGGATTTTCATAAAATTTGGTCAGATTGATTGCCTTGATGAAATCAAGGTCAAGTTTGAATATGGGCCATCTGGGATCAAAAAGTAGGTCACTAGGTCAAATCAAAGAAAATCCTTGTTTATACTGAAGATGTTTGCTCCAATTTTAATGATAATTGGTCAGAATATTTTTTCCATGAAATCACTAGGTCATGGTGTATTATCATGGTGTGTTTCTCAGGTGAGCGACCTAGGGCCATCTTTGCCCTCTTGTTATATATGGTCAATTTACTTCGTTATTGCCCTTTAATTGTTTAAAAATCTACATATGTGTACAAAACAATCTAACAAATTGGTAGAATTTCATTAAACTTCTTTCTTTCTTTTCCATGAACATTTATTATTAACATCACCTTGCCTCGGTCACACCATCTCCCCCTCGCCCCCCTCAACCCCCGAAACGAAAATGTACATAAATAATAAAAAAATCATTCCTTTTTATCACGGCTATTCGAAGAATAAGTAGAGCTATCCTACTAACCACGGCGTCGGCGTCACACCTTGGTTAAGTTTTTCGTACCAGTCCACATTTTGACAAAGTCTTTTGAGATAAAGCTTTGAAACTTTCAACAATTGTTTACCATCACCATGTCCAGTTATAGGCAAGAGTGCATAACTCCATCAAGGATTTTGGCTGAATTATGACCCTTTCAACTTAAAAATCACGGTGAAGTTTTTCGTACCAGTTTATATTTTGACAATGTCTTTTTTGTTACAGCTTTGAAACTTTCAACTCTTGTTTACCATCATCATTCCCAGTTATAGGCAAGAGAACATTACTCCATCAAGGATTTTGGCTGAATTATGGCCGCTTTTGACTTAGAAATCTGGTTTAAGTTTTTGTTACCAGTTAATATTTTGTGTAAAGTGTTTGACATATGATTTTGGAACTTTTATCACATGTTCAGTATAATAGTATATATCTGTAGGAAAGAGTACATAACTCTGTCATTTATTTTGGCTGAATTATGGCCCTTTTTGGACTTGGAAATTTGTTCTATTTTTATACAAGCCCACGTTTTGTCAAAACTATTTGACATATTGCTTTTAAACTTTGAACACTTGTTTATCATCATAATTTCAATCTGTAGGCAAGAGTACATAACTCTGACAACTATTTTGGCTGAATTATGACCCTTTTTGGACTTTAAACTTGGTTCACACATTCCCATTTAGTGCAAGACTTATCGAAATCCACAAATACAGGAACATTGTTTGTCTAATCTTGTTTTTCTTTTGTCTGAATATCTTTGGTAATATTTTTACCCAATTCTTTAATCAATTCTTCGAATGGTCGAGCGCGCTGTCATCTGACAGATCTTCTTATTTTATTTTTCTAAACTTCCATGAAGATATATCATCATGCAAAGTTTTACCGTCCCCACAAACCCTGGCTCTGTATCTCCTTAACCCCTTGAAGGATAATTATGAACCTTGGGTCAAATGATCACCTCTTCAAGACAATGTGTATAACTTATGAGTCAGTCATTTCAGCTCAAGGTCAATGTCAAAGGTTTGAGCCTTCCATTTTGTGTCTGGTCTGTATCTCCTGAACCCCTTTAAGAATAATCTTGAAATTTGGGTCAAATGATCACCTCATCAAGACAATCTGCAAACCCATGAGTCTGCCGTGTTGGCTTGAGGTCAAGGTCAGAACTCAAGGTCAAAGGTTTGAGCCACTAGTCATAACGGCGGTGGGGGATATAGCTGTTTTTCAGACTGCCTTGTTGCTTTGGAAAAAAAAATACATTGGTGACAAATAAGGCAAAAAGGTCAACTCTTAACTAAATGGAGTACATGAGATTTTTTTTATGAAATTTCGTAAACAGAGGACAATGCGGAGACCATGCACATTATGTTTATTTTTTTTTTTATTTCTTTTTTTGTTTTTTTTTTTTGGCTGGCTTTACCCCCTATTTTTAATGTTATGGCCCCTGAAATAGTTAAAAATGCGCATTTTTTCCTAATAATGTGCCTAGCTCAAAAAGTATTTAGTGTAAATTCATGACACCTGGCTTGAGTCTTTATCATGACGTGGCCTTGCACTCTTGGCATTCTTCTTGGAAATCTTAGCATTTATTACAGAGTTATGGCCCTTGAAATGGACAAAATAGTTGATTTTTTTGTTTGTGATGCTCATTGCTGAAACAGCATAATGGCCTAGAATAATGAATCCTTTTCATAAAATGTTTGTTGAGGCTATACACCATTAAGACAGCAAACATTTGAATTATTGCCCCGTATTTGTGACAAATATACCAGTGGGGGCACACCGTGTGTCCTACAGACACAGTCTAGTTTTTAGAATTATGTCCCTTTGTTGATACTATAAATAGCTTATATTGTAACTTATTTATTACAGGCCATTTGGAAAAATCGAGATCACATTTCTGTGGTACAACATGCATGTTACATCTATTTTAGTTGTATTTTGACCTAAATCTACCTGGTAAAGAGTTTTGTGCGGACTTATATAGTTATATATATATATATATTTTTTTTTTTTACTATAAATAACTTATATGATACCTTTTGGAGAATCAGCCAAAAATGCTAATGAAAACAACTATAGCTTTTTATATATACTAATTTTTATCCAAGTGCATTGTTACAACATATTGTATGTATAGTACAATATTGTTTATACATTATTGACAGGTATCAGTTCATTATAATATACTGTGGTAGAGAAAATTAGGTGCCTTTTAGTAATGGAATTTGTATTGCATGGCAATTATAACTTCATTTACTTGTTCTCATAGTAGGGTATTAAAAACAAAGGTAAATATCAAACAGGGAATGCCACGCACCAAAAACGTAGCCTCCTCAAAACGAAAGCCCCAGCACGCAGACGCGTGCACCACACACACATACACACACACACACACACACACAAAGCCAACACACAAGGACAAAACGAACAGCACACACGCACACAAAGCCAACACATAAGACGAAACGAACAAACAAAGGAACACAGAGGGGCACCGCCTTGGAACGGTCAGTGGCAAAAACACCACTGGGGAGCTTAAACCGGTTTATGGTGCACCTAACCTCACTCTTACCCCCACCATGTTCCAAAGACATGGGACAGTGTAAATAAAAGTAATCCCCTCCAGGTGAATCTCTTACACACGTAATGGAAACAAAAAGGCATTAAAACAAAGCAGTAGAAATTAACAACTGCAGGGGCAGATCCAGGATTTTGTCCAGGGCGGAAGGGGGTGTCTCCCTCTTGTTGTGATTTTTCACGAGTTTTTGTTCAAGATTATCATGTTTTCTCTATGTTACTAGATCTTTTCTTTTAAAAATACTACGCTTGAAGTTGTCACTTTTTTGAGGATTTCTGTACTAGTGAAATTTAGTCTTAGAAAATGTGCTTTTAAATGTGGGTCCAGACCATTCTGTAAACTCATTAATATTTGGAGGGGAGTAATTTGCTAAAATGCTTTCTAAGTTAAATAAATCTATAAAATTAGAAAGTTAAATGATCCTAACAACAAAGAAAAATCCATATTCAGTTTTCTGTGTCCAAACTATGAAACTTAATGCCGATGAAATTAAATGATTTTACAGTATTACTTTGAAATTTGTTCTCCATGTTAATACTGAACAACTTACTGAAGATTTACTGAATAATAAAAGGTAGTTGTTTTTTCAACCATACACAAACAATAACTACTCTTTACCACACTAAACAGAAACCAATCTAACCTCCTTTTCCTAACACGGATTAAGGGATAATCAATAAAAGGTACATGTATATGGCTGATAAGCCTCTTTAATGATCTGAACATGAGGTGTTGGCATTCTTTTGTGATTACATATACACACTTGTGTTACAAATATGATTGTTTAAGTATTTTCTGTAAGTTTGACATAATGGCCCAGTTGTTCAAAACTTTCGTTAAATTTAACGAATCGTTAAGTTAACGGTCGTTAAATTTTGATTATTACGTTAGCTTACGAAATGTTAAATTTTCAGTTGTTGAAAGTGCTGTTAAAATTTTTGTTAGCTAACGAAGCGTTAATTCCTTTAACGAAACGTTAAAAATTTTAACGAATCATTAAAAATTTAACAAGGACATCATATCCCATAACACACCACTTTTACATTTCCTCTTATAACATTGAAAAAATGCTTCAATACCAAAAAATGTGTTACCGTTTGTGTAGCTAATAGCTTTTCATGTTGTCCATATTCCTGTTTTTTTCTTGCATATAATTTGTATGCAGTCCCTCTTTCTTTTAACTATTAATATCACTGACACTTGTTTTTGCAGACTTCACTGACGACAGCACATTTAGTTGATTGTTGTTCTAGTTCAAAATACAAAACAACAAGTCAACACCATGTAAAGTGCCAGTAATCTTTCATATTTTGTCACACGTTTTCGCTACCTTCTCTTTTGTTATTCTCCAAAGTTTATCCACTGCATATCCCAATATTTCCTAGTTATTTGCAATACATCCATATTCAGGTATAATTCTGCAAGTTATATCAAGGTTATTATCCAAGCACTTTTGTTATTCTTATAATCTTATGTAAAACTACATTACATCTTCTTCCGAGAAATGTCAAAGGAAGTACTGACTGGATTAACTCCCTTCGATTTTGAGGCCCCACCTTGGGGTATATCTTTTGTTATTTTCTTTTATTTACTAGTAGACAGTCAATTTGATTTGTGTCGTGTGGAAGCTGTTATCTCTGACCACTTGTACTTCTCAAATATCATTTAGGAATATAGAAACAATTACTTTTAAGAATGACAAAGATTTGCTTTTAAAATTAAAAGTAAAGCAGCAGTTTATGTTCCTAAATATTTGAGCCACGCCATGGGAAAACCAACATTTTTTTTTGGATGGGTTTAACGTTGCACTGACACAATTTTAGGTCATATGGCGACTTAGAAAACCAACAGTGTGGGTTTGCTGTTACCTAACATTTTCTCGAATGCAATTGGCTTTGAAAGCGAGCAGCATCCGCGCAGTCTGGTCTGGATCAATGCTGGATGCAAACGCACTATGTTGGTTTTATCACGGTGCGTCTCATACTTGTTGATCATGAAATGGTTTATAAAGACTGTTTTAAAAAGATCTTTCATTGAAATTAGTAGAAATATACAGCTTTAAAAACCAAGTTTTAAAAGAGGCAATAATCACAAAAAGATGTAAAAATAAATTAAACATGCATTTTACAATTTGTACATAGAAGTTTGGCTATATATTTTTTTATTTCTAATTTTGTACATTTTAGTTCCTGTTTGAATATTGATTGTCATCTTTAATAATCACTCACTTTAGAAGATATACTTTAGTCTAGCAAATTAAACCAGAATTACTTCCTAAATGAATAATTTAAAGGTCTTTGAACAGAATATATTAAAAGTGAAAAATGTCATTAGATACAATCAAAGAAGTACAATGTATATATATTTAAAGCTCTTGGTACAATTGATTAAATGTGCATGGTCCAAAAGTGTAGCATTGACCCTTAAGATAGGTGCCTGGGATTTACATGTGAAACTCTGTCTCATTTTCTGGCAGAGTTTTATGCTAAATAAAAATAAGAATGCTTAGAAATATTCAGATCAAATTTGTCCTGCATCAAAACACTTTAGATCTTACATGAGACTTGACCCCCTAAGTGTTACCAGAAGTTTGAGGCTATACATTTATACCTAAAAGTAATAAAGCTTGTTCCATACTACATTAAACAGCTATTTGTAAATTTGGTAAAAGTAATAAAGCTTGTTCCATACTACATTAAACAGCTATTTGTAAATTTGGTAAAAATGAAAATGTATAGTCTATAAAGAAAATAATAAGGTTCATTGCCTCAGTATGTAAGTGACCAGTATGATTATGTCAAACATTTAAATTACAGACATATCTAAATACTCCGAAGCCAGATTATAAGATTGAATTCTTATCCCAACAATAAAAAGTATAGTTTTTACACATTTTTTTAAGAAAAAATGTTGCAAATTAAGCTACATCAAGTACCATTTTGTAGACAGAAATGACTCAAAATGTGTTATTTTGTATTTTTTCCATTAATAAGAATTTGACCTTTTGCTGCTTAATAATATATGCCACAACAAAACATTACCACCATTCACATAATCCAAAACTTAATATGAGTATTTTCCAATTTATTAGATGCATCTAGTATCTTGTTTCAACAAGTATTTCCAGCAAAATATATTTTTAACATTACCCAAAACTTCAGCTACATTAAAAACAATTTAAGTGCCTCAAAAACAGTCTGTTACATGAAAATTGGAACTTCAATTCCCAAATGCAGTAAAACTGCATGTTTTCAGTGACTATGACATTTACAATGAGAGAATCAATTTTCAGCTTATTGATTTCCAGAAAATCATTTATAAATGACTTCACATTGATATCAAGTGCATATCAATTAAAGGGGGGTAAGTTTACACCATACTGCAAAACATGCATGTGGGAATGCAGACTTGTGTGATTGTTTTGTTGTTAAATGGTGGTCTAAACATGCCTTAGTGTATATAATTAATCAAAGTGTTCTCTTTTATAATATTTGTATTTTAGAACCTGGTTGTAAAAAAAAATGTCTCTGTCTGTCAGTAATATTATTACAGACAGACTTTTTAGATAAAAAATATTAGTAAAATACAAACTGAAACAGAGAATCAGCCAAAATAATTTTTGGAGATAATAGAATATATTTAAAAATCCATTTCATTGCCTGAGATTACTATCTGAGGGACAAGAGTAATATTCCATGTTATGATTTTAGACAGAATAAAACCACATGGAGGTATGTAAAATAATGAATAGTGAAAACAATAAATATCAAAATGTAACATTGCTTAATTCTTCTGCTAAAATGCGGCTGATTTAATAATATGTGACCATAAATTTTTACCAGAATTATTATGTATCTAACAAATCATGTAAATAATATCAAACTTTTTTTTGGACAAAGTAATAAGGATTTGGCATTTCTGTATTATATCATTCAAAGGTACAAAGTGAAAAAATAAAAGATAGAACTGCATGTACAAAAAAAAAAGATGAAATATTCCTTGTCCAAGTGTATGAATTTTTACCTTCTGCTGTCTTATTACTTTTTTCCAGTGAAACTGGAAATATGTGTCCTTTTGAAATATATATTTATCATATTCTCAAATCCTGTTGCAATATTTGGAAAATATAGATCAGCCCTAGTCTTATTCAGTAGGTAAACTATATATTTGTGTAAATGTGGCACCTGACAGCATTTTACTTACTCCACCATTCATTACATTCTCCTACACATATGTAAAATAAAATTCTTTTGGTGTATTATACCTAGATGTAATGTATGTGTGTGTGGACAGAAAAATAACTAAAAAGTCCAACTTAATTTTCCTTTCACTAAATTATTTGCATGCAGTACATGCAATTAATATCAACAGTCACTGTAATGTTTGTGGAATTTAACTTTAAATCCAAGCATGCACTAACTAGATACTTTGCCAGTGGACTAGCCTGTGACATGTCCAGGAAGCAGCAGCTGTGATTAAACAAAGTTAAAGATTTTTCTGTATTTTATAGTTAAATTTAAACAATTTTAAACTCCACTAACTATCCAGCAAAACTAATTTCTAGCTGTAGAAATCCTTTAACTGCTTTCTCCTTTTCAACTATTCTGTCCCCAATTTTTTGTATGTCATGATCTTTGTGAGTTCATAGCTTATCTTTTTATGATTTATAAAATAACAATAATATATATGTAAAAGGCCACTGACTGCATAAAATGTGTTTAACAAACTACTTATATTCTGTATTATCTAAAATATGTTGTTAGAATGAATGTATATTAGCAGCCTAAATTCATTTCCAAGTTCAACTTATAGCTGTAACAGAGATGTCTGGGTAAATCTAAATCATCAGACATTTAGACTGAAAAAAGTAACCATTTGTTAGAATGATTATCAGATATTATGTGTGATACCATAATTTAATTCACATGGCAGTCATTAGAAAGTACTATTATATATATATCTTTAAGCAGAGATATACCGGTAACAGCAAATTTAATTTCACATCATGACTTAAATTAAAAAAAACACAAGCTTTGATTTGCAGTTGTGGGGAGTTGGTGTTTAAAATGTAATAATAACCATAGTTATCATGGTGATGCTTATGCAGTATTTCTGGAAGCAGCATTTGAGTTAATAAATATTCTGAATGAATAAAGTAACCATATCATTAACATCTTAAGGTCATACGTATCCATGGTCCTCTTTTAAAATTTCCTGCAACATCTAACATTGACTAGCTCCTGACTATGATATTTTTCATTTAATTTTTGTTTTTAAAGTTATGAATATAGCCAGTCTATATTATCCTAGGTCCAACATTACCATCACTTCTCTAAGACAATATCAGATTCTGTAAAATAGACTGGCTCTAATTTTGTCACTGTTATGGAAAACCAAAAGAAAATCACAAAAATCTGAAATTTTGTGACAAATTCTTTACTATCAGTCTAGTGGCTATTCTACCTCTAGGCATACAGACACTTAATAGAACAATTGCGCGGAAAAAAAGGTAGTCTCATAATAGCAGATTCAAATAGTCCTCAGTTTTTTTGCTCTTTAGAGCCATTTTCCTTATTTTCTTTGCAATTCTTTTTTTGTTAAAATCACATGACAGATCTATACTTGACAATGTAGTTAGCATTTTCATAATGAAATAACAACATGACAAAATATTTCATGGAAACTTAAATCATACACCACCAATTTGGAGTCTCATTCTTTAGCTGATTTTGCAGTTTGTAAATATATGTCTTGCATCAAACATGACCCCCACTTTTCTTTTGATTTTTATTTAGTACTGACAATATTCTTCAAGAAAATGTAGTTTACAGACATTTAAAATGGGTTCTGATGTGTGCTGCGGACATAATGGAAATAGGTCAATTGTATATAGAATAAAGAACACAAACTATTTAGTGTGTTATAACCTCTAACCCTCTTCATAACACTTACCACTAAGTAGGTACAGATACTAAACATTTATTTTGAAAGTGACTACAGTTGAACCGGCCTTAATGTCCACCTTTTAAGCAGCCACTTTTCTTAAGCAGCCAATCAGCTAACTTCCCAAACTGACTTCACATTCTTATTTCAACTTGTCTGAAGCAGTCACCTGCTTTAAACAACCACTTAATACTTCCAAATAGGCATCGAAATAAAGAATATTAAATAAACAGTCACAGGAGATGTTACTGTCTCAATGGCTCAATGGTTATGTAAGGTGTTCCATTAGGGCAAGCGCCTGCTACCTGTGAGCGCAAAGACAAAATTGTACGATGGCGAAGTATGACAGTATGATGGTGAAGCGTAACAGTACGATTGATAAGTGTGACAGTACAATGGCAAAGTGCAGTATTACGATGGTGAAGCACGGCATAAAATTGCTATGCCTGACAGTACGATGGTGAAGTGCGACAGTACGATGGTGAAGCGTGACAGTACAATGGTGATACTACAATGGTTAAGTGCGACAGTGCGATGGCGAAGCATGACACTGATGATGAAGTGTGATAGTACGATGGCAAATCACAAAAATATGACGGGCTGTCACCATCGTACTGTTGCACTTAAAAATGCTAGCATACTGTTTGCGCTTCGCCTTCATACTGTCGTGTTATCACAATTGTACAGTTGCCATTGTACTGTCACGCTTGGCTATCTTTCCGTCATACCTTCTCGCTTCATGCTCATTGGGAGTAGGCGCTGGCCCTAATGGAACACCACGGTTTTGTGTGTCTCTGTTGTGTTATACGATGTTGGAAAAGTACTGGTAACTCCCTTGCTTCACACTCAACATTTAACTTGAGGGGTTGTTTCAGATGATTTTATAAGCTTTTGGTCACACTCATGTTATAGTTTATCATAATCATGCTACTTCTAATAATTATAAATTTGCTTATTTCGCATAGTATCATAAATGTCAATCATATCTTGTACCAGTCCAAATTTTTTAATATACTGTATCTATTTTGGCAATTCAAAGAGTTTTTAATACAAATTGAAATAAATACTATAGGTACATGTTCAAAATAAATACTTTACCAAACGTATTGGCACTTTAAATATTTTAATACTTCTAAATGTTGGTATTTGATTGCAATAAGTAACAATTTTTATTACGTCCCTTTTATAAATACAGCACATGAATCAAGCATGTTTCTTACTTAGATATATGTTTTTCATTAGTATTTACAGTTTATAATAGAGCAATAAAGGTACATATAGTACACACCTGGGTTAGTTTATACAGAATAAAGAACATTTTAGATGGTGGGAAATTGCACACGATCAAGTTTTTTTCGTTACTGTTGTCAGGGCCTCATTCACTTTTTTTATTTTGATATGTTGTAAGCAGAAAAAATCGAAATAATTTAGTGAATAAAGAAAAGTATGCACTTGAATTTTAGTAGAGATTTCTATAAAAAAAATTAGGACAGTTGATTATTAGGCACTGTGTATTTACCTATCAGTTTTCATTTGTCATATTCTCATTGTTGTAAGCAACTTCAAAATTTGTTGTTATTTTTTGAGGTTACAAGTGTTTACGATTACAAATAAATGCAAAGGAAGTGGAGATCAACATGTATTTCTGAACTAATGAGAAAGGGTATCTCCTGCTTTTCTCTTATTCTGCTTTACTGGCTTTTCCAATAAACTATTTTGCATTTCAACCATATTCAGAGAGGTCAGGAAGTATAACCATGAAATATTTGTTTATTGAATATTATTTTTGAATGCTATACACGTAGTAAAATTTCTCTTATCTTATATCAGTTTTATTTTACACAGGCCTATTATACTGTATATACATAGCATGCTTGAATTGTTTGGTGTTGTCAGTCCTTCAGAACTAAATGAAATGACATGAAATCATCAGAACTGTTGATAAAATCTCTCAAAACAAGTTTCAGGCCTGTGTTTCAAAGAAATGTTGTGAAATACACAAGTTTTGAAAATAACTGGGAAATATCTTGACATTGTAGCCATCTTGAATTTCTTCGTTAAGTCTTAATGAACATTTTAAAGTACCTCCTAAGGTGAATTAAAATTTGCGTTAAATTTATTGTTAAACTGCATAGTTTAACAGATTTATTGTACTAACATTTCACCAACAACATATATTTTTAACGAAAATATTTAACAAAATATTTAACGAAGCTGCGCTAATTTAACAAAATTTTTATTGTTAAAAATTCTGAACAACCGAACAGTTTAACAGCAAAATTTAACAAAATAATTAACGAGCCTTCAGCTATTTAACGATGATATCATCGTTAAATATTTAACGAAAATTTTGAACAACTGGGCGAATATGTAACAGTGTTTCATTAAATTAAAATAAATGCATTTTTTGGTTTAGTTTGAAAGGTTTTAGAATATGTTATGTCTGTGATAGATACTTTCTAGTTAATTAGCTTTTAGCTTAGAAATAGTACATTTATAATGGAGTCTCATAGAAACTTCATTGAAACAACAAATTTAAAGAGATGCTTTGACTGTGGGAGTCTATGTAATTTATTGAGAATGGTGTTGCACTTACGCGTTGTAGCCGTTCATGTGAGTATACCAGGGATATAAACTAGTATTTTGATTTAGGGGCCCATACTGTCGATAACTTTAGGTATATGGGCTACGGGGTCCCTGCTAATCTATATCCTTGTATAATATTCAAGGGCGTACGCAGGGCGATCTGAATTATACACACATGAAAAAGTGTTGGTGTTGGAGGGGGTGTCCCCATTCAAAATATAGCTGATTTCGATGTATTTCCATAGATTTTTTTCTGTTTTCCAGGATATTCATTCACAAAATACAAATAAAAAAATGGAATGATGACTCAGGCAAGATGAAGCAAACAGACTAGCTAAGAAAGCTGTACCTAAGATAGGTCTTAACAACAAAGCCATACAGTTAATCAGAAATTTGTTATTAGAATTAACTTCTCAACCTTCAGTGCCACTGATTTCTTTACTTTATTTAAAATTTTAAATTTACTTTTAAATTATATCATCTGCATTTTAATTATGCGGAACGACTTCAAGGGAGTTACCTTGCAAACAATGGGATTAATGCTGTCAGATTTTGCCTCTGGGTTGATTTGAAGCCAGAAGCTATATCATTGTACTGCACCTTCCTTGTTATAATTTTAATATCAAATAACAGTCTACAAAATAATGAACATACAAACTAAACACAGTTACATTTGATTTAAAAATAAACTGTTTCAAGAAAAAACATATCTCATTTAGTGATTTGTCGCTGAATAAATCATTGTTTGGAGTTCAGATGCATTAAAGAAATTAAATCACGAGGGCGCAGCCCGAGTGATATGATAACGCATCTGAACGACAAACAATGACTTAATTCAAGAGCAAATCACTAAATGAGGTATATTATTTCGATTAAAGAAACACGTTACCAGCGACTTTAAAGTACAATATTTGCCCATTTTCAATCGGTTTCTTTTTCAAAGCACCGCTATGATGTCTGACGCCATGACGTATTGATTGTGATTATTCACTGTTTTCAGCCTTCTTTGTTTAATAGGAAAATGAATCCAATCGTGTTAGAATATTACTTAAATAAATAATGGATTTTACTGTCCAATTCACTATTGATATATTTCAATATCAGTAAGGTTTACAGCTTTTATTTGTATATTTCAGTGTCACAGATCATTTCAAGTATAATGACCTAGGAATATTCTGTTACTACTATATGGATCATCAAGTATGTGTTTTGCTCACCTGAGCACGAGGCCACATTTATGACCCTATCTCCATGAAACTTGGTCAGAACGTTTATCTATATGATTTCTAGGCCATTTTGAAACTTGGTCTTGTGGGGTCTAAACCTAGGTCACACACTCAAATCAAAAGTTTAATATTCTAGAAGCCACATTTATGACACTATCTTCATGAAAGTTGATCTAAATGTTTATCTTCATGATTCCTAGGTCAGATTTGAATCTGGGTCATGTGGGTAACTAGGTAATACCCTCAAATCACATGTAAAGCTTATTTATTAACCCTCAGACTAGAGGCCACATTTACTTAGACATTGTTTTTGACATGGACTTACCCACTATAATATGTTAGCTTTTGTGAGTTGAATTAGTGAATCTTACATGTATTGCTTTTAAAGGGAATTCCGATAGTTTTTCATGCGCATCTTTCTGCGCAGCCGACACATTCTTTGGAAGACTAAACTGAAGTCAAAATTTGTTGAAACATGTTACAGACAGTCTTAAATATGAGGAATCTTTAATGAAATAACATTTTTGATAAGTTTTATCAGTAATCAAATGTTGATACTGGTTTATGTTGTATTGACAAGTATCATGCCTGATAGGTATCTTTTGTGGTTGAGTTTTCACATCGCATTTTAGTACAAAGACAGTGTTGTTCATATAATGTAAGATAATTGACTTAGTACTGATAAGACATTATCACCTTTCAGATTATTTAGTATTCAATTATAGAAAGAATTAAGAATTTTTAAAACTTTTTTTAACTTCTAGCAGACATACATGTAATCAGTATGGCCGGTTTCGCGCCATTTTCCGTCCGAACAGGTGTTGTATGCTAGCGGTCTTAACATAAAAATTAGCCTGGTGACCCATATATTTTTAGCCATTTTTATGCTCACAATACAATTATCTATACATAAGAAAAACAGGAAAAAATTCTATGAAAGAGTTTTTTCAAAATTTAAAAAAATATTCTTCACTATGGGCATTTTTCACTGAAAAAAGTTCACAAAAGTAAATATGAAACATTTTTTTTTTTCATTTGTACCCATTATTGTAAGGATAGAGTATTACAAATATGACTATGATATCAAATAAGTAAATCATAAAATCTGTAAAAAGAAAAAAACTTATTGTGCTGTCTTGATGTATATTTTGGTTGGTATTTACAAAAAAGCAGAAAATTATAAAAATGTTGAGAAATCGCTAGCAGTTTCAGCAACATTGGGTGTGTTCAAAACAATTTTTCACAAAAACAAGCCTGGTGACCTATTGTTTTTATTTGTTCATTGTTTTCAGCACAAATTTTCCTATCATATATGTGAATTTAAAAAAATTCTATGAAAGGAAAAAAACTATAGGAATTCTCTTTAATGCTCCCCGAAGGGCGAGGATATAGTTGTCCCCTTGTCCGTCCGTCCTTCCATCAATCCATTACACTTTTGTCGGGAGTATAACATGAAAAGTATTAATGACAGTTGATTGAACATTTACTTAGATGCCATTGAGACAAATTGCATAGTCAAAGAATCATATCCCTACCCTACCTAGTTTTTGAATTGTCTCCCTTTATTATACAGAATAAGGCTTGTCCAGAGCATTACTTGAAAAGTATTAGTGGCATTGCATTGAACCTTTACCAGCTAGATGATGTCATGAGTTCTAGAGTTACTGTCCCTGAAAGGGGCAAAAGTTTCATTTTTGACCCTTTCAGCCATATATAGGTTACATTTATGCTTTGATTTGATACAAACTTGAACAGAATAATTATCTTGAGAATCTCTATGTCAAGATTAAAACTGGGCTATGTCGGGTCAAAACTAGGTTATCAGGATAAATCAAAGGAAAAGCTTGTTAACACTCTTGAGGTCATATTTATGTCTCTATCTTCATGAAACTTGACCGGAATGTTTATCTTTATGGTTTCTATGCCATGTTCGAAACTGGTTTGTATGGGGTCTAAAACTAGGTCAGCTTGTCAAATCAAAGGAAAAACTTCTTAACACTTAAACTCTTCTTCCTTTGATGTGCATGAAACTTGGTCAGAATGTTTGTCTGCATGAAATATGTATGAATTTTTATCTGGGCCTAAATCTAGGTTACCAGATCAAATCAAAGAATAAGCTTGATTACTCCCTGGGTGGGGGTGGGGAGGGGGCACATTTTTGATTCTATCTTCTAAATACTTGGTTTAGAATGTTTGTTATTATGAAGTCTTGCATAATTTCAAATCTAGGTCATGTGGGGTCAAAACTAGGTCACAACTTCAAATCAAAGGAAAAGCTTGTATACACTAGAGGCCACTGTTTTGCTCCAAATTTCCCGAAAGTTTGTCAGAATGTTTGTTTTTATGAAATTTTGGACAAGTTCTATCTAGGTCATATGGGGTAAAAACTAAATCACTAGGTCAAATCAATGAGTGTTTGTTTACACTCAAGAAGCCACATTGACAATTTCCCCACATGAATCAGAGGTAGTGGAAAATCTGTCATCAGTTTCAAGTCAAATTGTCATAGGGACTGTTCACCTTACTGTTGGATCGAACTAGCAAACCTCTTGATAAGATTATATTGTACAAGCTGGTAAACTTGCACAGAAGGGATTTCTTGTAGAATTTAATTATATTAAGAAATTCTAACAAATGAAAAATAGACAGGGTTGCAGCTGGATTTTGTTTCTATACTAACTTGAAAAAATTTGACAATGCAATTCTTAGCCCGACTATGATATTCGAAGATTTGGTTGAGGTTGTGGACTCGCCCATGCGTCAGCATTCCGATTTGGTTCATTTCTTGTACGTTTTTCACTGTCATAAACTGACTTACATTGCACAGGTTCAGTAACTCTATTTTGCTCTTTTACAAATTATTCCCCTTTTCAGGTTTCAAGTCTTCTCACCTGAGCCAAAGGCTTATGGTGAGCTTTTATGACTGCTTGATGTCTGTCATCCGTCGTCAAGTATCCATCTCGGGTCTTGCGTCTGTGTACAATTTCTAAAAGAATTCTTCAAAACCACAGTGCAGATTTACACCAAACCTCACAATAATGCTCCTTGTGTGCCTCCCTTTCAAAATTGTTTAATCAATTGAATTCCACACAGAACTCTGGTTTCCGTGTTCAATGTCACACTTGGAGATCAAAGGTCAGTAAGGTTTTTTTCTTTCAGTCCAATAACTTTGTCATTACTGATTGCCAGTAAAATACAGGGTGCAGTACAAGGTTCTGACCCACACCTTTAAGGCTTTACACAATCAGTCCCCTGCCTATATTAGGGATATGCTAGAAGTGTATAAACCGGTCAGGACCCTAAGATCACAAGACACGCTGTCACTGGTTATGCCAAATTTAAAACCATGACGTATGGCAATCGCAGCTTTTCGTGCACTGCTCCAAAGCTTTGGAACTCCCTTCCTGTCAAGATCAGGGAAGCTGACACGCTGGCTGCTTTCAAAAGCCTGTTCAAAACCCACTTCTTTGTACAATAGTTTGTTAACTGACAGATACATTTATGTTTTTATTTTGTTTTTAAATTATACTTGTTTTCATTCATGATTTTTGTTAATGTGGAATGCATTATCTTTGTATACGTATTTGTTTGTATTTTTGCAATTTATTCTGTAAAGCACTTTTGAACGTGTACAAGTGCATGAAAAGAGTGCTATATAGATGTGGTATAATAATAATAATAATAATAATATGTTCCCACCCCATCCACTTGGGGAGACATTTTTTTTACCCTGTCCATCTGTCCGTCCTTCCGTCACACTTTATTTCCAAACAATAACTGGGGAATATTGTGACCTAGAACTTTCAAACTCCATATGGTGGCCGGGCTAATAGAGTAGACGACCACTACTGTTTTTGGGGTCACTCCATGATAGGGCCATGAAAGGTCATGGTCACAGGGCCTGATCATGGAAAACGATTGCTGATCAATAACTTTAAAACCACTTGACCCAGAATATTGAAACCTCATAGGGTGATTGTTCATGCAGAGAAGATGACCCCTACTGATTTTGGGGTCACTCTTTTAAAGGTCAATGTAACAGGGGCCTGAACATGGAAAACCATTTCCGGTCAGTAACTTGAAAACCACTCGTCGCAAAATGTTGAAGCTTCAGGATGATTTGACATGCAAAGTAGATAACCCCTATTGATTTTTGGGTCACTCTGTTAAAAGTCAAGGTCGCAGTGGACAGAACATGGAAATCCATTGCTGGTCAATACCTTGAGAACCATTTGACCTGGAACCTTTAAACTTCATAGTGTGATAGGACGTACAGAGTAGATGACCCAGAATGTTGAAACTTCATAGGATGATTAAACATGTAAAGCAGATGACCCCTATAGCTTTTGGGGTCACTTGATCAAAAGCCAAGGTCACAGGGACCAGAACATTGAAAGCATTTTCTGATCAATAACTTGAGAACCATTTGACCCAGAACCTTCAAACTTCATAGGATGATAGGACTGAAAGAGTAGATTACGCTCATCATTTTTGGATTACTTGAGCTACGGTCAGTGTCACAGTGGCCTTAACATAGAAAATTCTTTCAAATAAATAACATGAGAACTTGAGAACCACTTGACCCAGATGTTGAAACTTAATAAGATGATTGGACATGCAGAGTAGAATACCCATACTGATTTTGAGGTCACTCTATCAAAGGTCAATGTCACAGGGGCCTGGACATGGAAAACCGTTTCCAATCTATAACTTGAGAACCAGTAGGCCCATAATATTGAAACTTTATGAGATCATTGGACTTGGACTTGCCAAGTAGATGATCTTTATTGCAGCCAACCATCAGTGTCTATTTGACTTCCGCTCCTGTCCCCTATTGACTTCTTGCCTATGCAACTATGCATATGCAACCATATGGTTTTTAGCTCAGTGTGAGCTATTTTGATCGCTCACCTTCCGTCGTACATCGTCCGTCCACAATTTCCTTTAAATAACATCTTCTTAACCACCAGGCCAATTTTGATGAAACTTCACAGGGATATTCCTTGGATTATATACTCTTTTAAAAATTGAATTCCACACAGAACTTTCGTTGCCATGGCAACCGAAAGGAAAAAAATGAAATTCTTCTTGTCCAAAACTGCAAGGCGTAGAGCTTAGATATTTGGCCTGTGACACCATCTGATTGTCTTCTATGAAAATTGTTCAAATTATGCCTCTGGGGCGTTTCGACCCGTTCTATAAGCTAAAAGTAAGAAATCGGTCATGGCCTTGATGCTTATCTTCTTAATATTAGTCATGTCACACAACGCATTTGATCATTTTTACAAAGCCCTTTCTTTGAAAGTCAATAAGCTCCACCACCGTAGCCGTGTACTCTGCAGCATCGTATAGTCTTCAATTTCGTCTTGTTTCTTCAGTTTACAGTCTGTTTTTTTTTTTAGCTTATCAATGCTCAGGTGAGTTATTATGATTGCTTGATGTCTGTCGTCTGTCTGTCTGTCGTCTGTCAACATTTAGCTTTTGTATGCAATAGAGACAGTACGTTTCAACTGATCTTCATGAAATTTTGTCAGAATGATAACCTCGATGAAATCTAGGCCAGTTTTGAAAAAATGGTTATCTTGGGTCAAAAATTTCAATTGATCTGCATGGATTTTGGTCCGAATGATTACCTTGATTAAATCTAGGTTAAGTTCGAAAATGGGTTATCTGGGGTCAAAATGCGATAGAGGCTGCATTTTTTAACTAATCTTCATGAAATTTTGTCAGAATGATAACCTTGATGAAATCTAGGCCAAGTTTGAAAATAAGTTATTTAGGGTCACAAACTAGGTGACTATATCAAATCAAAGAAAAACGTGATTGCCATAGAGGCTGTATTTTTCAATTGATCTTCATGCTTCATGAGTTTTGGTCAGAATAATTCCCTTGATAAAATCTAAGTCAAGTTTGAATATGGGTCATCCAGGATCAAAAACTAGGTCACTATGTCAAATCAAAGAAAAACCTTGTGTATGCAATAGGGGCTGCATTTTACAACGGATCTACATGAAATTTAATCAGAATGTTTGTCTATATAAAGACTAGGTGGAATTTGAATATTGGTTATCTAGGGTAAAAACTAGGTCACTCGGTCAAATTAAAGAGAAACCTTGTGTACGCAATAGGGGCTGCGTTTTACACTAGCTATTTACAAAATTTAGTCAAAATAATTGCCTTGATGAAATCTAGGTCAAGTTAGAATATGGGTCATATGTCAGAAACTATGTCACTGTGTCAAATCAAAGAAAAAACTTGTGCATGCATTAGAGATTGTATTTTTCATTTGATCTTCATGAAATTTGGTCAGAATGATAGCCTTGATGAAATTCGAATGTAGGTCATTTTAGCTCAAAAACTAGGTCACTAGATCAAATTGAAGAAAATACTTGTTTGCACTTAAGAGACCATATTTTTGGTCCAATTCTAATGAAAGTTTGTCAGAAAATTTGTTTCTATGAAATCACTTGGTCAAACATGTTATGATGTGTTACTCAGGTGAGCGACCTTAGGTCATCTTGGCCCTCTTTTATAAGTCTTTTAGTTGGGGTAACTGTCAGGTATACAATTTAGTTAACATTGTTACATGACCAATACCTGACATTTACCTTGTTTTCATCCTTTGCATTAATTTTGAAACAGCATTTGAGAATGATGTTACCAGTATATGGTATGTGATATATCCTAACTAACATCACTCATTCCATTTACCTCTTTTTAAAATACAGGCGTGGCAAGAAGTTTGACATCAAAGTCACAAGAAGTATTTGGAAGTATCTGTGATCATTTATTATTTTCAGTGGTTCAGAGGAACAGATTACACTCAGTTAAAACTAAATGTGATATTTATCTTTTTGTGAATGAACGAGGACTTACTGAGGATGAAATGTTAAGAAGACAAACCTGATGCAGTAACAATTTTGTGACAGTATCAGTTTAATATTTAACCATGTACCACTGTTTTACATTATAAATGCAGTAAAAGTTAATATAATTTTATGCGAGGAAATATCTTGTGTATGGTCACTATAAAGATTTTTCCACTTGATGAAATAATATTACGGGTGAAGTATATATTGACCAAATACGTCATGTTGACTCTAATGTTCCGTGCAACCTTTATTGTACAAAAGAGAAGATTTGTTAAATCACCAAATAATAGTGAGAAGAGGTAAATATATACAACATTAGACATAATAAGGCAAAAATCGTCATCTAAGCGCTAAAAACTAATACCTCCTCATCGGTACCACTCCTTATTTACGTTGCTTACAGTTAAGCATGATATAAAAATATGGAATAAAAATCTTAATAAAATTTATCGTACTTACGTTTTCCGAGTCTGAATAAACCATACTACAGAAGACTGTATTCATTACATGTAAACTGGTTTTGTCAAACATCCCTGCTTAAGTGCCTATAGCGAACATGTCCCGTTTAACATTTATTGCTAGCATGGAAGAATCCAAAAGGTTGAGTGCTGAGATATCGGAGTATTAGGTATAACGATAACTCACAATATGGTTTTGTTACAAGTGGGAGAAGGAACCCAGGGCTGTAATTTTTGGAAAAAAAAATAGCTCGGTATTTGGGCAAAGGGGTATAAAAAATATTTTTCAGAGGGGAAGGGGCATTTTAACGGCCCCTTTTGTAAAGGGGAAAATCCTGCACAAAGCATGTATATTCATTGTTTTATCCCACAAGCGTCTACATAGTACATGTTGTATATGTAATTTGATAGACTATAACTGTCGAAATCATAATTATCTTTATATCAGCTACTTAAAATAACTATACTGAGTATTGACCTGGTATTTTACAATGTCAGAAAGGCATGGCAGAGGTGCGGTAGATCAATTGAAGGATCATCCGGAAAAAAACACAATTTTCTGTTGAATAATATGCAACATAGTATAACAAATTATCTGTTGTGTGTGGGTTTCGTCTCTCCAATGTGTCTCATAATATTAATTTCAGTCTCCAAAATGATTTTATACCTGTTGGTGAATATTGTTAAGAAAAATTGCGCCATATAAACTTGGTTAGTCCTTGTGAAGCATCAAACTCGTACAGGCGTGTTAGTCATTCTGGAATGGCTTACCCAAGCTTAGTCATTCCAGAACGTTTATCTCAGGCGTGTTAGTCATTCCAGAACGTCTAACGTAGTCATTCCTGGATGTCTAACTCAAAACAGAAGGATTAGTAATTCCAGAACGCTAACTTAGTCTTTCCCTGAACGTCTAACACATGCAACATGAATGCCCCATTAGCGATGCTCACTCCTGTTATTAAGACCGACAGAGTTATCTAAATTACCAGATGCGGAGAAGCGGTAAGTAAAGGACCTCTTGGTATATCCTTAGAGCAATATTGATTCATGAAATTGAACTGTAAACACTAGGCAGTTGGTTCTGTTTCCAGTCAGCCCTCGACACTATAGGCAATATGAAAGCAGTTCTACCACGGAATCATTGTTAGTTATTACGGAAGATAAGGGAGACATATTGTTCTCTTTATTAGTGTAATTATATAAGAAATACCACTTATAGACTGTTCAAAACATTAAACGCCTGAAGTCTAATCTAATAATAAGTCCAGACTTAAATAATATACTGTTCTAACATGTTTGTCATATGACTTTGAAGCTTTTACCACTTGTTTATTGTCATAATACACATATGTAGGCAAGACATCATAACAAGGACAAGCTCAGTTATGGCCCTTTTGTGACAAAGAAATTTGTTAAGATTTGCATACGATTCAATTTTATTTCTCCACTGTTTTATATATATGGCTTTGAAACTTTGACCAGTCTTGCTTACCATCATGGTCACATATTGCTATATTACGAAAGACTTAATCCAAATCCATAAATACAGGTACAGTGTTTGTCTAATCTATTTTTCTTCTTTGTCTGCAAATCTCTGGTAACATTTTGACCCCATACTACCATCAATTCTTTTAATAGTCTAGCGCGTAATACTGCTTCCATGACGTTCCTAATGTAAACATGCCTTCGTTTACATACTTAAAAGCATTGCAGCTTTTGTAAAAGTGAATATGATTACATCAAATGTTCAGATTTGAAGATGAAATAGTGTTCTTCGTGTATAGTTTGTAACTGTATATTTGCTCCGACTAGTTCTATAGAATTAGACGCATATCGTGATATTTTTGAAGATGATGTTACCGTTCCCAGAGTTTCGTGTGATAAAAGTGTTAATTCGTTCGGCGCTGAGTTACTTGATTTTTGTAAAAGTTACATTTTGAAAAAAGCAAACGGTCGTTTGTTTGGGGACAAAGGTAAAGGTGATTTTACATAGATAAGTCATACGGGATGTAGCGTTATAGATTATATGTTATATTCCAAATGGAGTTCTTAATTCATTGAGTAACTTTAATGTAAAAACAATCAGAATCTTCCCACCTACCATTAAGTTTCCGTCTAGACTGTAAAGTTAAAAGACTGCTACAGATCAAAGACACCAAACAATACAATTACACGAAGAGATCCCATCTTTACAAAAACCCAAATAAAATTTGAAAAACCGGGAGTGTTTATCTAATATTTTGACTCCTAGTTTCATAAATCAATTTATGTCTGAATTAGCAGATTTCTCCACAAGTTGACACAAATTATATCAACTTCCCAAAGATAAAATTGTACAACGAGTGGCCGTTTTTGTGCAAGTCAACGAAAAAATAAATCTAACAAGCACCGGTTGGTTTGATACTACAATGTAAACATTAAAGTACATAAAAATAAAACGTTTCGTAGTTTTAGAAGAGAAAGAAATGACAAAACTTTGAAGCCTTCTTATTAGCAAAAAAGGAATTCAAAAATACCTGCGACCAAAAACGAAATGAATACAATAAAGAACAATTGAATAGCTTAATTTACTCTTCAAGTAGTCCGAAGTCATTCTGGAATAAACTAAAGAAAATGAGTAATAAAAAATCCAAACAAAAAGTTCTATTTCTTTGACTGATTAGAAGAATCACTTTGAAAATTTATTTTATACGAATGCTAGCGATAATTTTGAAACAGAGGATTTTCTTCCCATAGATATAATTGAAAATGATATAGAAGACTCTGTTTTTCAATTTTGAAATTACTGATGAAGAAATTCTAAAAGCAGTAAAGTCACTGAAACGTGGTAAAAGCCGGTGAAGATAACTTTATCCCTGAATTCTTTATTTAAAGGTATCGATTTATTGTTGGCCCTTAGTTAGTGAATTATTTAATAGACGTAAGATACAGGATCGTTCCCAGAATCATGGAGTAAGGCAATAATTGTTTTCGTCCCATAAAAAGGGAAATATTAAAACACCTGATAATTACAGGGGAATTTCCTTGTTGATATCCCAGTAGATTTATAACTACATTTAAACGAGGCTTTAAATTTTTATGTAATTTATTTTGATAAATTTGGGTGAGCCACCAGCCGGGTTCCCGTGAAGATTACTCTACAACAGATAATTTGTTTTATTTTCACAAACCGTTAAAATAGCCAGCTACCAAACCCGGTGGGAAAATGTATATTGCTTTTACCCGATTTTTAAAGAAATGTTTTGACTTGATTAAAAGACAAACTTTTGGGGGCTCTAGCGTTCGTGTTTTAAAGGTAAACTGTACAATGCATTATTGGTATGTATCGATCTGTAGAAGCCCTTTTGTCAAACAGATGAAGGTTTTACAGACTGTTTAACTGCCCAATGGGTCTAAAGCAAGGAGTTTAGCATCCCCCCATTTTGTTTTTAATTTTTATTTATGAACTAGTAAAATTGCTAGAAAAGTGGCATAAGGGGGATACAATTATTCCCTGACACAAATGAATTGTTGGCGTTGCTATTTGGGTGATGATTTTTGCATTGACTTTCGATACAGTTTAATTGGACTTCAAAAGCTATTAATTTGCTAACAACTTTTTGTGATGAGAAGAAAGTAAAATTAATCCACAAAAAGTTTCCAAAATAATGGTTTTTAAAAGAGGAGGGCATTGTCTAAACATGAAAAAATGTTTTTAACGATGGTCAAGTTCTTTGGGAAGTTGTAATTCTTTCTTTTTGTAGGCGTAACCTTATCATCACAGCTATCCCTTAACAGAATGGCAACGAGGAAAGCTTTTGAAAGCAAAAGAGTTTTAAAACTCTGTATTATCAAACTAATTGAGTACGGTCAACTCCCGCGTAAAGTGTTCTTTAATATTTTGATACTAAAATAAGCCCAATCCTATTATATGTTCAGAAATCTGGGGGAATACATGCTAATTCTTCATTGAAGCTGTACGCCTTATGCATGCAAAAGATACTGTGTGTTTAGTAAAAACTCGTCAAATTCAGCTGTTTTGGGCGACTGTGGAAGGTTCCCTCATTTTTATCATGCTGCTAAAAGATGTTTAAGATATTGGATTAAAATATTACAAATGAGAGATACAAGATTAGTTTAAGAAAAGTTAAATTATGTTGAAGTATTTTGACAATTGCGGACAAGTTAATTGGTGTACAGGTGTAAGGGACTTATTATCTTCTAACGGGTTTTTGGGGATGTTTGGGCAGCCCAGATGGTTCCCTTAATGAAAATCTTTTATGAAAAGTTTTGACCAAGATTAAAAGATCAATACCGTCAAAAATGGGAAGCTTCTGTACAAGCAAGCCCAAAGCTTTTCAATTATTGCAGTTTAAAAAATACATTCAGACATGAATATTTTCTATCAACTGTAATGGAGAGAAAGTATAGACGAGCTCTCTCAATTTTAAGAAATTTTTGCCCATGATCTTGAAATTGAAACGGGTAGATATCAGAAAAGTTGTTCGGGAACACGTAATTTTCAAGTTATGTAAAAAGGACGTAGAATCTGAATACCATTTTGTATTAGTCTGTCCAAATCTTTTAGCTCTGAGAGAAAATTATATTCCTAGGAAGTTTTATACAGACCTAAATTTACATAAATTCAATGTTTTAATGAGTTCAACATCATATACCATTATTCTTAATTTAGCAAAAATCTGCATACTTTGCACTGAAAGAAAGGAAAATTATGTTAAATGCATAACTCTTGGTTTAATGCTCAACTCAATTTTATGTACTGTTCACTTGATACCGTTATAATGTCATACTCTGCACACCTCGCTTGAATTGTAAGGTATGCCCCATAGGTTTGTTTTGTTCTAAAATTGTATTAAAAGTGAGTTATACCTAAACATTTCACGGGCAACTTTGTAAACTTTATTATACCACACTTGAGTGTAGTTAGAATTGATAGTAGTGGTTTATTTGTAATACTACATTCAACCCATTGTTGGGTACCAGTTTTGTATTCATATTCTACTTGCTGTATTTGTTTGATATGGGCCGGTGGTCATTGTCAAATAAAAATTTGTCATTGTCATTGTCATTGACTTGTAACTTTATCAAAATGTAAAATAAAATACACTAGAAGACACTTCATTACGAAATTCGCAAAATGTCGAAACGTTGAAAATATAGATCTATATAAGAACCTTATATGAGTGCTATGATTGTTTTCATAACCAACAGACAACGTGAAATTAAAAACTGAGCTCTAGCTCAATTAGATCATATTTGGTCTACCATTAATGAAACTCGCCCCATAATGTGACCAAAATACGCCTTAAAAATGCGCACGTGAAACTTAATCCTTCCTATAGAAAAGATAATGCGATGTCCTATCTGGATATGATCTTTACCCGCTAGTCAGGGAATAATAAATCCACGTTGTGACGTGACTATCCATTTCATTTTATTTAGTCTGATACTCTAATTTGTGACGTAATTATCCCTTTCGTTTCATTTCAGGCTGACATTACGTCAAACTCGGCCACATCTGAAAACCAGCCTACTAACCGAACATTTAGGACAGTGCAAAATCGTGCTCGATTTGTCCAAATTATCCGGGGAATTCCAAACAGTACAAGCAAATGAAAATGATATGATATGGAGCAATATCTCTCCGCAAAATAGAGTCTGTATTCATATGTTGTCAGTTCATAATAGTTCTACATAAATACAACTGAAATTCTGCCAATGTACTTAGAATTAGACAGGCAGATACGTTTTTTTTTTCAATAACTGCTAGGCATCTGAGACCGGTACATATTCCAGAAAGATATGTGCCTAATGTGACGTAATAAGAATTTAGAGTCATCGACCTAAACATATGTCCAGAAATTGAGAAAACATGTTAGTTAGAAAACTGAAGAAAAAGTGCAATGGCAGAATTATATAATTTCTTGCAAGTTTTATATACTGATTTTCCAAAAAGAAAGCATGTACTGATTTGAAATAAATTCATACTAACATTGAAACAGGTTAATAAATACAACAATTTAAAACAGTTTTCATTCTTGTGCGTATAAATATATGCTGAATTTGCCAAAATACCGGCATGGCAGAAAGAATCTGGCGGTTACTTAAATAACAGACGAAAGTTAAGAGTCAAATAAGTATGACACACAGAAATATTTTCCCTCAGATAAATCATGTTTCTTATTCTGAACCTTTTGGCAAGAGGCACTTTCCATTGGCGAAGCATTTTACTTATTATAGATGAAGCTTATTGCAATATATATGCTGTTTAAGCCGTACAATGCAGACATGCTGGCGGAAGTTACTCGAATACATAAATTACATGCTCTAATCCATGTGTTTTTGAGCTTTATTATCAAATGAGTTTTCTGGCATTAAACGAAACCTTTTCATTCTAAATGGCATAATTTCAAATAGGTGACACATTCTCACACCGGCACAATTATAGGTCATATGGCGACTTTACTAGCTTTTGTATTCCAAAGAAAGACCCCAGGTGTCGCCCCGGGCTCATTAATTAATCATGATCGGACACCTGTGAGGCTAAAACTCACATCGGATGCAAGGCACCTTCACCACTCGTCGACTGAGACTCTTCTTAATGATTGCATTACTTCTGTCCCTACTTTGATGCCGTTTAAGAGGGGTGTTGTGGTGTTTAAGCGTACGAGAAATTAGCATCTTGTACTGAAATTTTTCCACAGTTAAATGTCCTCAGTCAACGTCATACTGAGGATATGGATGTCTGGCAGAACATGTTTACCAACAGTGTCTATATCAAAAATATAAATAAACTTAGTTCATATGATTGTACGTCAAGCGTATGGGTTGATCGCCTTGAAGTTATTACGCACAACCAATCATACATTATGCATCTTTCTAAATGTATACTATGGATAATCACTAATGATTAGCATGAATGAAACATTAATATACAAGTCAAACGTGTGTATATACGTATGAGCAGATGCGTTAAATGTAATATGAATTACGCGTACATGTTTAGTAGTACTTGGTATAGTAACACTACCAAAAGCAAATGTTTGGAAAACTCTATAGAGGGATTTCAATATGGAAACGCATGTTTTACCGTGTATAAAATATACCTTTTACAGAGGTATTAAATATAATGTTTGACTTACATGTTTTTTTCAGATACCCTCACTGGTGAAAATTTTACAATCTTTTTAAACTGACCGTATCACTTTTTACAAAATGCTGCCATATTTAAAAGAATTTGCCTTTGGCGCAGCAGCAAGTCTCTGTACGGGATTTGCAAAAAGTTGAATCAGCTACCATCCAGCTCAAATGGGTTGGTTTCTTGATAATACTAATATTCTACTTCGGAAACCAGAACTGAATTGTGTTCCAAAACGCAGGTTGGCTACGGAAAAGGTCGAGGAAAGGTTTTCCTTCAATTTCAAGTAAATACATCATTGAATTTAAGATTGACTACCGACGGTCTCATTACTTTTTCTATACCACTGTTGACAATAAAACAGAAATTAACAACAACAGACCGTTTTTTCAGGAGTTGTATCTAGCCTTCTGTAAGTTACTGTGGAATTCCAGTCATTCTGCTTTTCTCTCATAGGTAGATCGTGTTTTTGTTGAAACCCTGAAACACGATTGAAATAAATGGTAACTTCCAGTTTAGGATAGTGGCGTACCAAATGCATTGCTTTATTGGTAGCGGAATGTTATCACACGTTTATATTGATAACGTTTGATATATGTTAGTCTTAAATATATTTTATCAAATCCAGGAGATTAACTTTTATAAACAAAACAGCATCGTGTTGACATTTCACGCGAAAAAAGAAACAAAAACTACATTATCTATCTGTCTGCATATTCTCCATGTTTATTTAAGGGACTGGATAACCTTAGATGTCATGCTTAATACACTGTACCCTTGGAATTTCTCAGATATATCGGGAATTATTCTGCGAACATGAAATAAACAGAATATTTAATACCCATTCGTGAAAATATCCTTTGTCTTCCATTGCAGTTCAATTCTCTATATACTGTTGCCTTTAGCAGATAGTAATCATAGTACCGAGCAACATATTCCTCATGTGACACTCCCAAAGAATAAAGTGGACTGCCATGGACTTTTAGCCTAAAATTTAGACTATAACTGCATGCACAAAAACAAACACTATGTATTTAATGGCATGTTCCAAACTCTAATTGATGATACAGGTTAACGTTTCAAACTAGCGTCGAAGTATTATGGCTTAACATGTTTTTACTATAATTTGGTTCAACTTACAAAAACGAAAATTATAGTTAAGATTCTGTTCAAAAAGCGTAATAGTCTAGTTGCTTTTTGTTCTCGTTTCTTATTTTATATTTTCTCCGTGATTTTTTCTTTGGAAGTGTGGAGAAAAACGTGTAATCTAAATAAGTCCATGGATTTCCATCTCCAAATATGTACGCAAGGTCCGCATATATCACCAAAGAAATGTTTACGATACAGTGAGTGATCGTAATAGCTCACACTGCGAAAAAAGAGTTAATATACTGGAGTGTACGGGATCCCATATATTACCCGTATACGGGAAGAAATACGGGAAAACAAAAATACGGGCGTGTACGGGGCTTGTATATTTAAAAGTCCGTATACTAATAAAATACGGATTTCTGTATACTATGAAATACGGAATTCTTAGTATACGATACCCCGTATATTATTGAAATACGGGAAATTCTAAAAAGCGTTATTCTGATCGTATACAACACCGTATATTCCCGTATATGTCTGGTGTACGGAAATACATAAATCCGTATATTACGAAAATACGGGACGTATATTTCCCGTATATAGTTCATATACAACCCCGTATATTTCCTGTATATCTGGATATACGGAATATGTGATAGTTTGTATATTTCGAAAATACAGGGATTAAATTTCTCGTATATTCTTCGTATACAACTCCGTATATTTCCCCTATATGCCGGAAATACGGGATTTAAATAATTTGTATATTTCGAAAATACGGGACGTATATGTCCCGTATATGTTTGGTATACAACTCCGTATTTTTCCCCCTTAAATGCCGAAATCGGGTTTAAAAAATTTGTATTTTTGAAAATGGGACTTTTTTTTCCCGTATTTCTTTTTTAAACAACTCCTATATTTCCCGTATTTTCTGGATATACGGGAATTATATTTGTATTTTTCAAAAATACGGTTTAAATTTCCCGATATTCTTCGTTACAACTCCGTTTTTTCCCCGTATTGCGGGAAAATACGGGATTTAAAAAATTTTTTTTAATTTCAAAAATGGGGGACGTATATTCCGTATGTTGGTATAAAATTCCGTATATTTCCCTTTTCCCGGAAATACGGATTTAAAAATTTTATTTTCAAAATACGGGATGAAATCATATGGTGTAAAAATTTATTTTCCCGGGCCATTTAAAAGGTCAAATTTTCTCATTTTTCAAACTTTCGTGTAGTAGAGAATCCAATTTGAAAGGAAAAAATTTTAATACAAATTGACAAACTAAAAAAAGCTTCCGGCCAAAAACAGGTATAAAACAAACTAAATGAACCCTCTTTCATTAGCGCGTTCCAATTTATTTTAACTTTTTAATCTAAATGCCATTGAGAAAACAAGATTAATCTTTCCCCCTAATAAATTCATCCCTATTCATTTGTATGAAAATCATCCGTGGTCTCGCCATTGTAAAAAAAAAGGGCAAGCAAAAATTAACTCTTTTCCTTACATTTACAACGCTTTGTAAAATGAAATATTTATGAAAAAAGGGGAACTAACCATTTAATTTTGTACTAAAATTATATAAAAAATGTATGATACTTTACTTTAAATCAATTTAATTTTAAGCGCAAAATATCGTATAATTGTCTCCGCCCAAAAGATTCGAAAAAACCCCCCTTTCCCTTGGGGTTTAATCAGTATCGTCTGCTCCCGACCGGTGGGTGGGTTTTGTGGGGGTTTTTTTTTGGGATTAACTTGCGCTGACATCTTTTAGTCCTTTAGCGATTTTCCATTTTTCTTGGTGGGAATCCCCCCAGGTGCCTAACTGCATTATTTCTCACGAGGGGGCACCTGCTTATGCCTTCCTCCAGGGAAAATTAAAGACTTGATGAGGCCCTGAACCCGCATGGTGATGGGCAACTGGTTTGAAGTATCGACTAAACCCTGGGCAGGGAGGAAACCCGTAGGTGGGTTTTTTTAAAACCCAAAAATTTGAATACATAGCTTTTTGGGTAATAAGAAAGCACTTTTAAACCAAAGTATTCGTTTAATAAAATTCAAAGGCAAAAAAAATATGCTTTTTATCCTTTTGTTAAATGTTCACTTTCTTGTTATTTAATTAAAATTATTAAAGCAAAAAATATTTTCATATCCGTTGACTTTTTTCGAAGAAATTCTGCAAATTTCTATGTATAGTACGGGGGCATAGGGTGGACATGGGAAAATATTTATTTTTCTTGCGCACGTGTTGCTACACGTGCGATGTGGAAATTCACACGTTCGGGGGTGATAACTATCACGTGCGCAAGTGCGCTTTCACTAACCTTTACACCATGTCCTGTGATAACTACATGGCGCACTGTAAGCTATAAATGAAAAACGTAAAGATCTCAATTTTACTAAGGGATGTCTATCAAGTAAGTGTTTTTTTTAAGAGCGTAATTTCTTATGTTCTGTTTTTGAAAAAAAGGCTGAATCTCGATTTTTTTTCGTTGGAATTTTTTCCGTTCGCACGTGCAGCTAAAAACTGCGACGGATGCTACACTCGAACGTGTTTTTAATATTTTATTACGTGCGCAGGGTTACTAAACAATTCGCAGTATATTAACGTCGAATGTGGTGCTAACACGTCCATTTTCTAAATAAAATGTTTCCTATTCCCCTCTATTCACCGTTATAACCTGTTCAAAACTATTTTTTTTTTTTTCTCGTGGATGTAGGTCCTTAGTTTTGCCCTAGCACATGTGAATATTTCATATATTTCCGAAATTCATTTTCAATGTCCAAAAAAAAAGCGTAAATATTACATATAAAATTTTCTTGTTGTATTTTACTGTCCATGTGCAGTAGCTGTGGGAAAAACGTTTAGCTGCCATTCAGGGTATTTGGGTTTTCGAGTTTTGGCCATCCCTTTTCCCTTTAAATTTTCATTTGCAAATTTTCCACTTATTTGCCAAACCACCGTATATTTATGGCCCATTTTTAAAAATTATTATTCCCCCGTTGTAAAAAGTCGATTTTTTAAAAAATTTCTAGACAAAAGCACATTCCCTTCAAAGGTACTAAAAAATAAATATTTTAGTTTAAGAGAAATAAAAAAATTCAAAAAATATAAAAAGGTAGCAAAAAACAACACTTTACTTTAGTTTAAAGAATTGTAACCGGGGTAGTGGAGGGCTGCACTGATTACAGAAAAAATACAAAATTTTGTTTAAAAATTAATAAAAACGCTCAAAAAATTTGGAAAAGTTTAAGATGCCTTTCATCAAAAAAAATATAAAACATTTACACTGATTTCCCCATCTCCCAAAATAAACTGTACTATAACTCCCCGACTTTTTTCTGAATTTTAATTGATAATAATTGTTTTTTTAAACAAAATCGATGATCCCATTTTCCCTAACCGGGTAACCCATCTGACAATTTCTAACTTTTTCTACCTGAAAATTTGAAAATGTCAAAACTCGAGATACCAAATTTAAAACAATTGCGAAATTAAATGGGATCTTTAAAGCTGAAATTTGGGATGATTTTTCCGTCCTCTGGGAACCGCTCGCGTGTTCATGTCCCGAGGCATAAACCCCGCTCAGGCCGCACCGATAATCTTTATTGCATATTTTTGAGGGAAAGGAAGTCCATATATTATTTGATTTAAAATGTTTTAAATTTTTAAAAATGATTTCTTTTTTGACAAAACCCCCAGGGGAAACATTTTTCAATTAACGGAAAAACCCGGGGGGCTTTTTTTTGCTTTACAAATTTAGAAGGCAAAAAGGTCATTTAATTTTTTAATTTAAAAAAAAAAAAGAAAATTCGAATAGCCGTTAAAAAATTCGTTTTTTTATTCATTCATTCATATTTTTTCCCAAAATCTCATTTAACTATTTTTCATTTTTTCATCCAACCCCGCTCAAGGGTGTCAGTCACCAAAAGTTTATGTTTCAATGTTTGAAATTAAAAAAAATACCCGCAAAAAACATTTTATGAATCCATTGGGGTTTTAAACGGATTAAAGTTGAAGGCCCAAAAAAACTCCTATAAAGTTTTATTTCGAAAGCTAGGGAGCCCAGGCTAGCTTCTTTAAAAAGAATAAGGCGGCACGCCATTCATTCATTCGATCAAACTGGAAACTCGGGAAAAACTTAATGAAGTTAATAATTGCAATCTTTTGTATTTGAAAAAAGGGGACCGGGGGTTTGAAAAAAGTTTTTTTTAGATGGCACTTTTAAAAAAAATTACAACATCTCTTTTCCTCGTCTGAAAAGAAATGTTTTTTTTGCGAAAAAATTCATTTCAATGAAGAAATTAAAACTTTACAATTATTTGATCCTACGCTTTGTAAGTCTAGTAACGGTTGTGACTATTATTTTTTCTAATATTATACAAAACAAAGGTTTTTAATAATAAAAAATTTATTTAGTAGAATTTTTTTTTGATCTAAATTTTAAGAAATTTTTAGACCTAAAATACATACATACTACAGATCTTGCATTTTCCAAATTTTAGTAAAACCTTTAAAACCAAAAGCGGGAATTTTACCCCAAGAACAAAAAATCCAAATTTTTCGATTTCCGTACTAAGGGTTTTTGTTGTTGTAGTAACACGGGTTGGGGGTAGGGTGAATCGACTTTGGCTTTAATTTTGTCTTACATTAAAAGGCGAACGGTTTACTAACATTTGAATAAGTTTAAATTAATTTAAGTGAAATCGGAAAAGTCGAATATGTATTAAAACTTTATTTTTGTCCCAAAAAATTTTAAATTTAGTAATAGTATGGTATTAAAATTTAAAAGCGTTAATCTTTTACTCTAAACAACATTTATTTCAAAACCTACTGTACAAAAAAAATAGAATTGCCAGCTTATTGGGTTTTTTTAAATCGATTTTCAACGGACCATTTGACATTTTCACAAACTAAAAAGGGGATTTTCCGATTTACTAAAATTTTTTTTAGTTCCTGTTTACCCATTTTGCACTGTAAATCTTTAAAAATGACCCCAAACGTCTTTTTTTTCAGCAGGGGCAAAATGAGTACTTTAAAAGGTTTTTTAAGTAGGTTTCTTTTTTACAACAAAAAATCGGCAAAAATTGGTTGGTTAAAATTCCCGATGTTTTAAATTTGTCAATTTTAAATTTGACGTATATTGGAGGAAAAATTTTTAACGCAAAACACTGACGTCGGTTTTCACCCCAATTTTGCGTAAGACCCTGATTTTTGAAACTGCCCATTGTTTTTTTTAAAAATTTTTTAAAAAGCGTAATGATTTCATTCACTACCCATTCCCAAAAAAAAAAAGGAGAAAAAGAAAGGGGGGAGGGGGTGGGGGGGGGGGGGGGGGCCCATTTTAAAATTCGATTATTTACCATTGCGCTTCCCTCCCCCCGTAAAAAAAATGATACCTTTGTGTTTTTTGGAATTTGGGCCGGATTTTTTACTGTTCATATTCACTAGTATAAGCAACTCATTAACTGTCCGAGGGGTGGGTAAGGTTTTTTAGATTCCTTTCCCTCTGTCAAAGATTTTTTGACGTGATGCAAAAATCAAAACTAAAACCCACAAAAAAAAAAAACGATATAAAGAAGAAAAAGAAGTATAATATATTTTTAACTCTTTGGGCAGAAAGGAAAGTGATATATATTACAAGCAAAAATATAAAACCCCAAAAAGGGACCTACACTGTAGTGTGGGTTTAATATTTTTAACCCGCTTGAAACAACACTGCCAGATTTTTCTTATCCCGGGAATTTGTAAAACACATAATTTTAAAGGGGGATTAAAAAATTTGACACAATTAAATTTTTTATTTTTTTGTAACTATATGCAAACTTTGGGTAAAAAAATTTTAAAAATAAAAGCATTTTTAAATGAAATACTTAAAAAGGCCTGGCCTCCAGATGTCCCACAAGAACAAAAATATATAAATTTAGCCGTGCCCTTGGGAAAACCACATAGTTGGATCAGACCAAACCCCGCACCCGCGCAGTCTGCCAGGGTCCAGCTGTTCGCAAAAGTTTCTCATTCCAAAGCTTTGAAACGAACAGCATGGGTCCTACCGGGCGCCGGTGGCAGGGGGTCTCATCATTGGTCGCAAACCCCCTTTTGGTTTTTTCATGACACGGGATTATATTTTTTTAATATAGGAAATTATGGTGTATATACTAGTACTGCAGACTATAAGTTGCGGGAAACATAGAATTAGGTTTTTAATAATTTTACGATAAAAATTGTATATTTAACGCGCATTAAAAACCCAAACCCCCAATTGCCTTTTGGGAAAGACAGCGGACAACTATTTTTTTGCCACTCGGGTCAGGGTTTTGATTCCCGGGGGGACCCTCTTTTCTCTATATAGAATTTTTTAATATTTATGAAACGGGGAAAATTCCTATTTTAAATTTCAATGTGACAACTAAGCTTAAAAGGTTCCTTGATGAACTGATAATTTTGCTTTTAAAACAAAACCCCCTTTGAACTTTTTCTCCGTAGATGTCTTTGTAGAAATTTTAACCCCTCAAGTTCCGTGCATTTAGGAATATTGATTGGGGAAAATTAAAACCGGGTTTCCTAGGGTCTTTATTTCGGAAAAAATTTTTAAAAAAAAATGAAACAACAACAACTGTGAGAACAATAAACATCTCGCGGGAAGGTCTATCTTTGCATGTCTACCGTTTTTCTGTTACTCTAGCCAGGCCTGTGCACGTGCACGAATAGAAATGCGCTCGTGCAAAACCAATCATTCTGAAAACAAAGTGGTCATTTGTTAGGAATGAAATCGAGTGTCTGTATATTCGATCTTCAAACATTCAATCAAACTAGTACCATTTCTTTCATTTTACCACAGATTAGACAAGTATACACTGTTACATTATTATTATCGAATATTCGGCAACTCTAATATGAAATAATGTAAATTATATTGATACTCTGATATTATTTAATGTACCCCCCGACAACAAAGTTGTAAGGGGGGGGGGGGGGCGAGTATAATGGTTTCATGTTGTCTGTCTGTCTGTCTGTCCGTCTGTCGGTCTGTCCGTCTGGTCGTCTGTCCGTCTGTCCGTAGACGCAATCTTGTGCGCACCATCTCTCCTTATCCCCTTGACAGAATGTAATGAAACTTCACACAAGTGATCAGTACCAACAGTAGTTGTGCATGGGGCATGTTAGGTTCTTTTAGAAAAAAAAATTGCAGAGTTATGGGACTTTGTTTTTTTGTTACTATACTATATACATAGACACAATCTTGTGCGCACCATCTCTCCTCATCCCCTTGACACAATTTAATGAAACTTCACACAAGTGATCAGTACCAACAGTAGTTGTGCATGGGGCATGTTATGTTCTTTTAGAAAAAAAATTTGCAGAGTTATGGGACTTTGTTTTTTTGTTACTGTACTATATACATAGACACAATCTTGTGCGCACCATCTCTCCTCATCCCCTTGACACAATTTAATGAAACTTCTTACAAGTGATCAGTACCAACAGTAGTTGTGCATGGGGCATGTTAGGTTCTTTTAGAAAAAAAAATGCAGAGTTATGGGACTTTGTTTTTTTTGTTACTATACTATATACATAGACACAATCTTGTGCGCACCATCTCTCCTCATCCCCTTGACACAATTTAATGAAACTTCACACAAGTGATCAGTAACAACAGTAGTTGTGCATGGGGCATGTTAGGTTCTTTCAGCGACAAAAATTGCAGAGTTATGGGACTTTGTTTCTTGTTAACATACTATGTACATACAGTCTGCATATGCAATCTTGTGCGTGCCTAATCTACCAAACCCTTTCACACAATTTAATGAAACTTCACATAAGTGATCAGTACCAACCCTAGTTGTTGCATGGTGCATGTTACATTCTTTTAGATAAATATTCTGCATAGTTATGGGACTTTTGTTTTTGTTACTATACTTATACTACAGTCTATTATACATACAGTCCACATAATTATGCAGTCTTGTGTGTGTCAGATTGCAATGTACTGTGTCAGTGCATGCGGGGGGTACATTCATCACCTTTAGTGATAGCTCTAGTTATATTTTAGTTAGGTTAATCTATGACATTTGGATAAATTTAAATCCAGATTTACAGTAAGTTTTCTATTTTCATACTTTAATACAGGATTGCTGAATTAAAAACCGAGATGCATTATATTTATTTGAACATAAAGAGACGAGACGTTTATAATGTATATTTTACTTGTCTAAGAATATTATACTGACCGCGAGATTGGAAATTCTGGAAACTCTTCAGATTGTTTAACCAAATATTTAAACGTTTAGAGGCAAATATATCGTTCAGAACTTGTTCAGTCACAAAGTTTAAAGAGATGTTTGAAAAATTAAATTTAAAAAAATGATTAACAACGCGACTTTTATGTCACTCTGACATATTTTATCAAAACTGTACAAAAGATTTATTGTGCATTTTGAATAAGTTCTAACACGGAGGATTGCGTAATGGCGGACAGGTTAAGGAACACTAATTTAGCATAGTTTACGTTAACGCTAGCGTTGGTTTAAATACCGTGGCTGTAGTTTTGACATTTTGGTAGAAATAAAATCGGGAAGTGTTATTTAGATCCCATTACCGCACTTTATGTGCTTTTGAAGTTTTTGTGAAAAAAGTCTCTCCCGTACTTATGTTATCACTGTATGTCAGTATGAAGACAATCCATCAAAATGAGGTGAGGATTGGCCGGACAACGTGTCACGGCACTATGAACATCATGCATTTTATATTAAATATAATTTGGGAGATATATTTTAACGTAATATAACCATAAAATGCAAATAAAACACTGTAGATAACTTCTATTAAATATCAACAGGCACATTTAATGATATCTAATTTCTTTTCACGACGAAATGAGTATGGTGCGTTCTGACACTTAAATGATGACGTCATCCCTGCCCACATGTCATTTTATTCGTCATAATTTTCACATCATTTAATAGATATAATTATCAGTATCTATGAATTGCAAGAATCCATTTGTATAACTTTTAATGCGTGCATTTTTTTATTCCAGGTTGACACAGGAGTTGTTTACTGGAATCAGAAAACGGGACGACTATTTATTTTCACGATATAGAACATGCTTATGTGTGAAGTTTCTACCCGTTTCATCAACAGATGCAGACAGACAGCCCGGATGAGCCATTCGTTCTCAGTGACATTTGTAACAACAGAAAATATAAAAGCTTATATTTATTGAGATCAGGAAACTGAATATTTTCATGGGGTTCATCATTTGTAACCTGCTTACATATCGTGTTCCAGCACAGAACCAACATGCGTCTTTTTAAAGCGCTCGTTTTGAATACATCTTCGGACATTAGAAGGGGTGTACTGCTCTTCTTAGCAGACGGCAAATCGAAAAGCCTATAGCGGTAATCAACATTCATGGGAATAACGAAAACATGTACAGACAGTAGTAAAAGAAGTGATACTCAACTGATTTCTTGAGTCAACGGCGCAGAATTAAATGTGCGAATTGCTAGTTTTTCAATTAGAAATGAACATATGAGCCGTGCCATGAGATAACCAACATAGTGGGTTTGCGACCAGCATGGATCCAGACCAGCCTGCGCATTCGTGCAGTCTGGTCAGGATCCATGCTGTTCGCTTTCAAAGTCTATTGCAATTAACAGTCTCCGGATTTAGTTTGCAAATCCGGAATTTTCGCAAACTCAGCTACCTTTTATCTTTGACTTTTTTGTGATCTTTTGACACCTAACAATAGTTCGGGTCTCATAGAGAAATAATTGGCCATTTCCTTTCAAATATCTCAAACAACGAACTCTTGGGACGGCTTCAAAGTTGGTCCTCCCATGGGAGTATTTTTTTCTCCCGCGGGGTTTTCGCTATCCCATGGGAGGTCCAATCGGAGGTTTTCTCCCACTTTAAGAATTGCGGGAGAAATACCCCATTGGGTTTTAAAAAAATTTCTGAATTCATTATTTATGTGGTAAGTATT
>NW_026461020.1:0-32244 GCF_021730395.1 Mercenaria mercenaria | reverse complement strand
GGGTTTTTTATCTTGTTTCATGATCAATGTACATCTGACCATGAAATTTAAATTTTGGCAGTATCTTGGCAAAGAAAGCAGCAAAAGTGAAACAGCTTCAGGCAAAAATTGTATACTCTGATAATGAATATTTTTAAATCTGAATTTAAATGTAATTGATTTGTAGTGAAATCCTATGATTTTATTTTGTGTCCACTGTTTAACAGCGATTTTGTGCTACTGAAGATCTTTCATCAAAACGACATTTCCATTGCTAAACTAATAATTATTCGATTTACATGAAATATAGTTTGAGATTTTAATCAAAATGTTGTTCTTTCTTTATATTCAACGAATGTTTTTTGTAGTGCAAGTTAGCATAACCTTAAAAAGAGATGCAGGCAAACCTGTGTTAAAGACCACCTCTAAACAGAGGCCGCCCGCCCGCTTAGCTCAGTAGGTAAGAGCGTTGGTCTACGGACCGCGGGGTCGCGAGTTCGATCCTCGGGCGGGGCGTATGTTCTCCGTGACTATTTGATAAACGACATTGTGTCTGAAATCATTAGTCCTCCACCTCTGATAATTCATGTGGGGAAGTTGGCAGTTACTTGCGGAGAACAGGTTTGTACTGGTACAGAATCCAGGAACACGGTTAGGTTAACTGCCCGCCGTTACATGACTGAAATACTGTTGAAAAACGGCGTTAAACCCAAAACAAACAAACAAACAAAAACAGAGGCCACCTGACTCTAAAGACCACATGTTTTGTTTCCAGTTTTAACATTTACTTAGCCTTTGACTACTAAAGCCCACATTTTGGCTCTACCCAGGCTCGTCTTTATAGACAGGTTTGAATGTATATGTAAAAGTACACTCGAAGTTTTATCCACCATTAGTGCAGTGACTGACATATAAATTTTGTTCTGTCCGGCTGTCTGTCTGTATGTCACAAAGTTTAAATGTGCATATCATGTGAAAGAGCAATGTGGATTCATGCCAGCTCATTGTTTTGTGATCAGAGTTTTAAAATACTTTATATTTTAATGGGCCCGCTTTTACCAATATTTACATGACTGGCCAGTGCCTATAATTTTTATTGGAATTATGGCCCTTAATTTGTCATATCTTACCCCGTATTGGCAAACTCATTTCAAGCGATATCTGTATACTGGCACGTGTTTATACCAAGCTGCGAAATCTTTATATTCATGTAGTTATCATGCACATTTTGTCGCTGCTGAAGTAAATTTGTAATAAACATACACTTTTATTTAATGATGATTTAAATACATCCACAATTCAAGTGTAGACCTGTGCCACTGAAAAGCATTACTGAGCAGATATATTTTATCCATTTACTTTCATAATCTACTTAAACAGATGTTAAAAGCAATGAGATTATATCCTGGCAGTGCAGTGGATATAATTTCATAATAAGAATGTCAGTAAGGTTACAATACATTCCAGGACTCGGAAACTATTCGGCGTGATATAACTGTTGAAAAGCAGAGAGGGGCACGCGAAGTCTTACTCCACCAAAAAAGGCCATATGAACTAAATTTCTGCGATGTGGCCAAACAAAGAATGAACTGAAAAAAAAACAGAAATTGAATGGCGATTTTAACGCAAGAAAGTAAACACTAAATAAATCCAAGGATTCCCTATCAAATCATTTTCTTTCAAGGATGACGTGAACTAACGTTTTTGCAGCGTTTTAGCAGAATTACGCTATTCTCAAACTTGAAAATAATTTCCTCATTCAAAATGTTATACTTGTCCGATCCGCTTTTCATGTGTTGGAGTAAGCGAATTTTTTTAACATACAATTATCCCCTAACTAGCGAATGTGTGCTATTTACACTTTATTCCAAGGGTTTAAATCCTATTCGCTCTTAGCGAAATTTCGTTAAGAGGAGGAAGTTGCACTGCAAATATACTCTTTTCTCAGAATGCCCTAGCGAAATTACGCTATCTTGATGGGATGAACCCTAAACTTTATAGTATTTTTTGCGATGAACATTGTATAAAAGTTGATGATTATTCTTGTCTAAGAAGAAAGTAACGAATTCCTCGGATACGTACATACATTAGAACTCTGATTGAAGTAGCAACAGTCTCGATTTTAATGGTTAAGTCACTGCATCTTTATGGGAAATTGATAATACCGCCTAACAATGTTGTAAAAGTAAAGAAAACATTATTCCAAAATGTCATGACAAAAACAATTTGAATACCAAATTGGCATGTTTTTGACATAACTTGACAGTATGTAAACTGTGAACTGCAAATGGAACATGTTACCATCGTTTTACAAATTCCATTAACATTGCTGGTGATGATGTCAAACGTGAAAGCACAATTAGATATCTCGGTGCATGTCTTGACGAAACCTTGAACTTTTGCCGGAGAAAGCAAGAACTGAGTTCAAGATACTTTCGTTCATGTATAGCTGTCACACTGACAAAGCACCTCTGTACTTAACAGAATTGCTTACAGAGTATATCCCTAGTAGACAAGGTTTGAGATCGTCTGTAAATTCTGAATGTCGTTATGTTGTTCCATACAACAAGTGCCAGACATTCAATGATAGAAGTTTCTGTACTTTTAGTTGAAAACGTAGGAAAGAACAGCCGTTAGAACTTCGTAAAAGTAAATCACTTGACACATTCAAAAACATCTTAAGACACTGTATTTCGGAGATTTCGCGGCATTGTTTTAAATTTGTGATAACTGTTGTCATGCAAAAACAGAAGGTGATAGTTTTAAATTTTTGTAAAAGTTTTACATTTAAACTTTAATCTCCAAGGTTTTTTAATAAACGCATTTGTTGGTAAGGCTCATAGGTAGGGTAGTGAGATATTCTTTTTTAAATATATATGATGGCACCTTTAAACAAGGGGACCTCTATATACGGCTCGTTTGGGCGTACCAGATGTTTTAAACCCTTGTATTGGTAATGGGGGTAAAATGACCTCAAGGGTAGGGATGCGGTCATAACTGTTTGTTCCCAAGGGCTGTTTTATTATTTTATTCATTATCATTATGTTATAATAGCTATTATTTATTATTATTATGTACAACCCCATTGACTATATCATTTATAAAAATAGACGTTATCAAAATTATTTAGTTCAGTCATTTTTTCAGTTTCATAATTGAATTATTGCTAGTAACTAACGAGTGAGCATTAAACGGCTTGTAAAAATCATATAAAAGTTTGTATGTTTGTTGCCACATTTTTCCAACCACTTTCTTTCGCTTCGAATTTGTATTTGCCGCCTGACGTCGTACGATCTTTTCCATTAAACTTGTTTGAGGCTGCCCTGAAAGAAACAGCACTTCTCATAATTTCAAAGTTAAAAAGACTTTCGTACGTTCGCTTGTAATTAATTTTGGTCTACGATTTTAAAAGATTGTTTTAGATCGACGTCTTTTTGGGTTGTGTTTGTTTAGGTAAATGACGTTTAAGATACTAGCGCAGACATTCACTACTGGATGCACATGCCTTTTTAAAGGGTCATAAAATTTGGGCCTGAATTTTTTCAAACGTTTTTTAACAGAGTCTTAACAGGTCACCATTAAAATTTCACCCTTACTTTTTCTTTTAATGGGATTTTCATGACCGTGATTTTAATGCCATACATAAAAATGACTTTGCTGCCATGAAAGCTGCTTAAAATAAACATCACTAAGTTAAAGGCTCCAAAAAATTTCCATTAAAATTTAATTGGCATGACAAAATTTGACCAATAAAAAAGTACCCCTTAATCCCCCATTAATTAGTAAAACAATGGGCCATTAATTTTTTAATACTCATTAAGGCCGTTACATTAAAAAATTGATTAATGGTCTCATAAATATGTCAGATTCAATTTTAATGGGTTCATAATATTTTAATTGTATACCAATTAAGGGCCAGAAAATTTGGCATCAGAATAGACATCTTAAGATAATCAACTTCATATAATATTTCCCCGATTAAATTTAAACTACATTCCTACACTTTAAATAGATCATACATATGTACTTTTTGTAAATGCTTGAAGAATTTGGTTTCTTTTTTTCCCTTATAATTTGTAATTTTAAACACAGGGGTAACAGCCTCGTACAAACTTTTGTTATATTGTATCCTTATTCTTCATAATATATAATGTTCATATGAAATGAAAAAAATGGATATGTAATTGTATTGAGTTGTACAAGAGGGTTTACGGGTACCGGTTTAATAGATCATGTGGGTATTTTTTAACTATTCAACATTATAATTTTGTCAAACATTCTGACCATTTTTTATTGGTACAGACATTGGGCATCAGGTGTATTCAAAAAGCAACGTTGATGACAATGTCAGCGCACATGGGCAATAAAAATTTAGCTCTACTTCAGTACTTTGTGCTCACGTGCATGCACTTAAACAGCTAAGAGCAAATGTTTGAGGGATTGCAATAAAGAGAAAAATATACGAATCACATTTTACAGAATGTAAGATTTAATGGGCATTACATTGTTGTTAAGGGCCATTAAGTTTACTCTTAAATGAAATCGTATTATTAATGGGGTTAATTAACGGTTTTTCCTATTATAATGGAAATTGTACCGTGTTTTAAACATGTTTAATGGTTGCATCCAGTAGTATTTGTGCCAAAAACATTTCCCCCAAAAATCTTAAAAACAGTTAGTACTAAGTGACAGTGTTCGGGGTACAAACTATTACATAAGATGTTTTCAATATTTATTAAAAAAAAAAAAATTTATTGTGCAGAAGCTATAAACCGTTGAACACCCTTTAAAATAATGGAAAAACTTACATTCTTCTGCATAATTACCAAAACTTACTTATTTACTCACTTATTATTTTACCACCATAATTATATATATATATATATATTATAAAATTTAAAATATATATATAATATATATATAATAATATATAAATAACATATGCCAATAACGTTTATACAAAATGAATATTTGTTTTCTCTCTATGTATTACATAGAGCAAATGTAAAACTGTAATGCACTATGTAATATATAATATAGTTCATTTTAATCGATCTGGCGGGGCTTGTTTTCTCGACGGTGCACTACATTATTGTGCAGGGTGTGTAGTATATTCGGCAACCTGATTTCTTATTTACTGGCCATCTACCTTACACTGTTACTGCTGTAGCTCTACCTATTTTGCTCGGTTTTTTTAGATTACCATTATTTTCATAAACCAGGGATTAACTCTGCCCCGTCAGGTGGAATAAAACGCACTATACATGAAAAGAATGTCATACATATGTGCCATAACAATAATAAACAATAATATCATATGTTGAAAAAGCTTCAACTTACTCGTTCCTAAAAAGCTAAATATATCTGTCAGGGACTTGAATTATCCCCCTTTGGGAAGGTCTCTAGTTGAAATTTTATTGATCTTTGGGAAAACTCGCAGAAATCTTCGACGAAAATGTGGTAAAAGCCGATTTGGGTAACTCACCTGTAAATTTATTAATAACCATGAGGTCCATAGCATAAACGTAGTGGCTCAAAACTCTCAAAGAATCGCAAAGCACTTCTTACTATTACTGACATCAGAATATCTAAACCAACAATAAGAGTTATAAATTTTGTATTGTCAATAATGCAGGGTAATAGTATAAAAGTACCCTTTACTCCTAGCTATGAAGCTAGTTTTATAGCGCCGTTGAGAGTGTCCGCATTAATGTCAGAGGGCCGGTTCGATTCCCGGTCCAGGCCTGAGATATGTTTCAGCCTGTTACATTTGGTGCCCAACGTAAATATCTCACGAGTATATATGAATGGACCCATTGGGACGTCTCAGAAAGGTTCAAGCTACTGGAATTCGAGAAAGAATTCTAAAATGGAGGGTGTTTATGCAGTAGGGTAGAGTATGAGGGTACACTTGTATTTCCTTGCTATTGAGCTAGTATTTTCAGCCTGTTACACTAATGTTATTTTTTAAATTTTGTAATCTGTTTGATATCATATAAAATCGCATTGTACACATGTACAAAGTGAACTATCATCATATATTTTTAAAAGAAGATAATAATGATCTATTCCATTGGTCAAATGATTAGTGATTTAAAAGTCACACTGGCTCTAGAACGGAGCCACAAACAGATATTAACCTGTCGCAAAAAGCTTCAAAAATGCAAACTTTCAAGGTTAAGTTGAACAGTGACATTTTAGGTAGTTCTGCACGCTTGGATCGAACTTATTTGCTACAAAGTAGAATTTGATTAAACTCTGATTTTTCAAAACTTTAGAATATTCTCAGAAAAAAATCAGCAAATAAAAAAGATCTGGTCTATGTTCGATCTTTTGCTAGGCTGATCTGAAAAATTTTGACATCGCGCACTTTTTCATAATGGGGGACAATGGGAAAATCACAACTTTCATAACATTTTCGCGAATAAAATTTTTTTCTGCAATGTAAATTTTAATGAAACTTCTTAAAGTCGTAAATAAATGTATGGTGTATAATTTAATGGAATAAAATGTATAGGTCCAAGGGCTATTTTTTTTTTTATTTGACCATGATAAAAAAACCGCACATTCAAGGCTAATTTCAGACAAATTGAATTTATTTAAGTGTCAGATGTTTTAATATCATATTTTTACTCATTGTTACAAATTCAGTCGCGGGTTGCCATTTATTTATAAAAGATTTTTCATTTCCGTCCGCCTAATCCAGGATTTATTCTACGTTTTCCGGATAAGCGACGTTACGCCATCACTTTCGGTTTATCAAACATGCAGAACTATAACAACTACAGAAACTGTGCATTTAGAGACACTTGTACGAAATAATTATAAAAACTCATAGAAAGTTAACACTTAATATGCAACTTCAAACATTGAAGTTATAAAAAGTCAAAATCATGTTTCATTACATAAACATAATTGACGCTTTATTCATTGAAAAATGTGTCAATGTAATTATCCGATATATTTTGCCTTCTTACCGTATTAATCAGGAAATATGCGCAATATCGCAAGCTGTGAATCTTTAAGCAGCTGGTATACAAGGCAATCGTAGACACGACTCTGCTGTGGAAATCTGCTGTACTCCTATTTTTTTTGTTAACGTATAAATAGTCCGAATACAGTCTGAAAGCAGTAGATATAGCCCAAATACAGTATGAAAGCAGTAGATATAGTCAAGATACAGTAGATATAGCCCGAAATATACTTTCGGATGTTCGATTCGTAACAAGAAAGCCAAAAATCGAAATCTATGTTATTGCGCCAAGTGTTGGCAGCAAAAAATTTGTGCTCTTGATATTTTGATTTTTCTGTGAAAACCAGTGACTTTAGAACCAAGATTTTCTGCATAGTGTTTCATGAATATATGTAGATAACATTTCTGTGTTTTTAATTGGATTTATTCATTCGATAGTGTATTTTATTAAATAAAACAATTGGATGTACAATAGAATAGACTGCTTTACCTGTAAAATAGTGTATATTTTTGGGTGAACACAATCTCACAACATAATGTGCTTTATAAAGTATAATAGAGACCAATTATTGAAATTGGAAAAACCATACCCAGAAGGTTTTCACGACCAGACAAAGAACATTGAAAATTCTAAAGGATTATGAATTTTGATGTACAGATCTGCCAGAGGTGGTAATCAACTTACACGAAATTTGGGGATATAAATCAAGGGATTAAACTGGACAATATTAGAACATTACCTGAGGAAATTTCAACTGTAATATCAACAGATAGACCAAAGCATAAGAAAAATACAACAAGAAGTGCTTGATTCGAAAAGAACAATAATTTATCCCCACATAAAATAGAAATTCAAACAATAGTTAAAGGCCAGAAGAAATAAAAAATTTGTTGCATTAAACCCCAAGATCCTTGAAAAACAAACGAAACCCTTCTGTGACTTTATTATCTCGAATGATCTAGTATCTTATTGCTGTGACTGAGACATAGTTAGGCACCTCCCATCGATAAAGCATGTCTAGGTGAACTGTTACCTGATGGGTACAAATCAGCATGTGCCACGCCCTGGTAGTAGGCGTGGAGGTGGGTGGCCCTCTTTTTAAAAGAGGTGATAGATGTAAAAGTGGTTCTTTCAACTAATAACAATACTTTTTCAACATTTGAACATATTGATGTAATGTTAGTATCAACAACTACACATTGCTCCATGGCCGTTATTTACAGACCTCCTCCATCAAAAAAAAATGGTCTGAATACAATGATTTTCTGGATACCGATGGCCAGATTCTTATCAAAATACGCCGCAGTTGACAAGATATCATCAAAACTGGTGATCGAATTTTCATTTAGACATTCTTTCGATCGTGATACCATCAGATTTAACAGTGTGTTGCAATCTTGTGGCATGTATCAACATGTGAAAGGCCCACCCACGTCCACGGTCATACCCTTGACTGGTCATCACCAAGACAAGATAAAACAGAAATGGGCAGTATTTATGACGATCCTGGGTTATCAGATAGCTCTGGAAAAATAGCCAAGGACCATTTCGCGGAAATAGTATAATGCACTTGCCGCGAAACCCCCTCCGGTCAAGAGAACTGTGACATACAGGAAACTCCGTTCGATGACGTTGATACTTTCAAAGCTGATATTCATCATCCGATCTTTTGAATTTGTCACAGAGTATATCAGATGCAGAAACTCTCGTCTCATTACACAACAGTGAACTTTCAGCTTTAATTGACAATCATGCCCCTTTGTGTCAAAACCATCACTTTAAGACCATCTTGTCACGGGTTTCCCGGGAGGAAGCTCCACGACCCCAAAAACATTTGAAACGTAAACTAAACGTAAATGGCAGACTTCTGGACTCGCCGTTTACCACTTAATGTATAGGAACCAATGCGCAATCGTTAACAAAATTTAAAAAAAAGGCAAGAACTGATTATTTCTCAGAGAAAATAGAACCCAAGTAACGGGGACCAAAAAACTTTTTCCCAAAATAACGAAACATGTATTGAACGGTCCAAGTGAAGCGGCCTTCCACAGGAAAGAACCCAAAACTACTAGCACAGGAGTTCAGCGATTTTTTCATAGATAAAAAAGAAAAAATCAGAACTAATATTGCATCCCAGGATCAGAATGATCATTTACTCCAGAAGACGGACGCATACACTATGTGATACCGCGCGTTTGACTATTACAGTCCAGCAAAAGAGGAGGAGTGAAAAAGCTTGTTCAAAAGTCAGCTAATAAGTCATGTGAATTAGACCCTCTTCCTACATGGCTCTTCAAATCTTGTATAAACGAACTTCTCCCAATTTTTGACGAAAAATTTTTAACATCTCTCTAGAAAGTGCAATCGTGGGCCCGAATCATTTAAAACATCACGAATAAGACCATTGTTAAAAAAGCCAAGTCTTGACCAAAACACACTGAAGAATTACAGGCCCCTTTTCCAATCTGCCATTCCTCTCAAAATCCTTGCAAAAGTGGGAAACAGAAAATTGAGGAACATTTTACGAACAATCAATTAAAATAAATAAACCGTCAGCAAACAGAAAATTTCATTCAACTGAAACCGCATTGTTAAAAGTTCAGAACGACATTCTCGAATCCCTTGACAAAGGTGACGTCACAGTACTTGTGATGTTGGACCTGTCGGCTGCATTCGACACCATTGACCATAACACCCTTTTTTCACAGACTCGAATTTAATTTTGGATTTGCCGTAAACCCCTTCAATAGGGGCTCATATCTAAACAGACCGCTACCAACGTATGCATCGATGGGGAAACTCTCTGAACCAGTCCTTATGAAATTCAGTGTTCCTCAAGATCTGTTCTAGCCCAAAATTCACACGATGTACACAAAGCCAGTCGGGTCATCTGTAGAAACCACGGGCTAACCACCACTTTTATGCAGATGACTCCACTTATCTACGTTTAAACCAGTTGACCAAGCATCAAAGGCAGCCACAATCACACAGTTGAACAATGCCTAAAAGAAATCATCTTATGGATGAATTCAAACATGTTAAAATTGAATGCAGACAAAACTGAAAGTAATTCTTTTTGGAGTCAAAAACACTCCAAACATGTTGAAATCTAGAACTGAAAGTTGGGGAGTCGAGCGTAAGACCATCAAAACTGTTCGAAACCTTGGTGCTACGCTTGATTCGAACATGCACATGGGCCATCATGTTAATTCTGTGACCGAACATCTACGGCCAAAATACGACACTTTGGTCATATTCGACCATATTTGACAACTGAAGCCACAAACACCCCGATAAACTCCCCTTGTGACCTCACGATTAGATTTCGCAATGCTCTTTTGTACGGCGTGCCAAAAATCAACAACGAGCAAACTGCAAAATGTCCAAAACACAGCTGCCCCGTCTTATTACGAAAACAACCCGTTTTGAACATATAACACCAATCCTTAAAGATCTTCATTGGGTTCAAAAACAAGATAAATCAAAAACAAAATTTTCATTCAAACATTCAAGGCCTGCAGGACATCGCGGTGTAATATGAGAGACTTACTGGAGGTGTACGTGCCAACTAGAAATCTGAGGTCAGCAAATGCAGCAACAACCCTTGTACACAAAAAAGTCGACTGGTTACCTACGGGGATAGAAGTTTCAGGTTGCCGCCGCAAAACTATGGAACTCTCTCCCCTGACAATCTCAGAAAAGATTTATCACTTAATTTATTCCAAAGAGCTCTCAAAACACACCTTTTCAACATTTTCTACAACACATAGATACCAACTGTGACTGTTTCTACTCATAATAAATATGCCATTGTTATTTTTGTAATAAGAACTACATCAAGTCATTCGTCGCTGACGAAGATCTCTTAACTATACAATTCATCATGTATTAACTAAATTGACAATCCATCTTTTATTCCCTACATGTCACATTTTAAGGTTATGACGTTCTATGTGTGTGTTTTTCGCAGGACTTGAGTTTCACTTGAAATGTGTGGTATTTCCTTCTAAAACAGTACATGATGGCACCATTTACCGGGAGCTGAAACCCCTATATGCAGCCCGTCTGGGCGTACCAATGTTTAAAAGCACTGGTATTGGCAATAGGGGGAAAACGACCTCAGGGGTGGGGGGGCGGTCATGGCTGTTTGTTACAAAAAGGCTGTAAATATTATCATTGTTCATTTATGATATTGTTTGTAAAAAACTATTATTTTTTTTTATTAGTACAACCCATTGAAAATATCATTTATGAAAAAGGCGTTTAATCAAATTGTTCAGTTTCAGTTTTGTGATTGCATATGTCAAATTTTGTTATTTTCCTACAATCTGCGATGTGTCACATGTTTTAATTGTAAAGCGCTTTGACGTATATTTCATATGAAAAGGGGGCTCAAAAATCTGGTATAATAAATAAATAAATATATAAAATACTTCAGAAAATGGGAAAATCACCAACATTGGCACAGGTTTTTATCAAAGGAAAAGATACATTTTCTTTTCATGGTACCAAATTGATATCTTTCAAACTGGCTGATACGGCGGCTAATTTAGAAATGACCACCAAAGCTTAATGTTAACTGTTAGGGATTCTAATGAAAGTAAATTGTATTACCATTCTTCCCCTAAATGCACTGAAATATAAATGTATATGATACGATGAATCTTAGTTTTTGACAAAAAGTATAATAAAATTTAAATGCAGTTAACTTCTTTCTGTTTCCATGGCAACGGAGAAAATATAGCCATTTATCAAAACAAATGTTTGGTCATTTTATCATATCTTATTTTTTATCTTATTTTACTTTATATAGTTTGTACTATATAATTTTTATTTCATCCACTACAACATATTAGAAGGTTGTTGTTATTCTCCTACCAGTGTTTAGCCAAAGGGGTCTTATGCGTTGCCCCATATGTCTGTCAATCCGTCAGTCATGCAAAGTTGGATACTGCGATAGCTTTAAAAGTACTATATTTTTTTTTCATGAAACATGGTACATTTATATTTGTTGTTATGGCAATTTATATGGTTGCTATGGCGACAAGTAGTCCAGTTAGATGACAAAAAAAGTGTCATCCTGCGATTTCTATTAAGTAAGAGAGATTGTTTCTCGACAATTTGTACATAAATAGAAAGAAAAATTGTGAACATGTTTATTAAAAAGAAAAAAAAAAAAAAAAAAAAACATATCTTCATAATACATTGTCAGGTAATTATTGATCGTGCAATACAAACTGTGTAACAAAGAAGAATATGTCTGAAAATATTGAATTTGCCTTCATGGTAAAACTTGGAAAACACAAAGTAACAAAGGTACATGTATCAGTACACACTACCACAAAATGTTAGACAACATGTGTAAACTTGCATTACGTGGTCATGGTAAGATGGCGGACTTCATTTTTCAACAGAAGTTTTAAATCGGTTTTCAAAGTTGTTTGTGGAGTTTACACAACGTGAGGTGATTTTAGCTGGACATAAGTGTGTTATAGCATGGCTGCATCAAACGCATACACATGCAAAATAGATTTCAAGTGTTTCGAGAATAAAAGGAGTGTGATCAATCCCCGATACAGTATAAACGCACACAGAGGCGTTTCGACACGCAAGCTCAGATTAATTGCACAGAAAGTGTAAATTATAATACACATAAACAATCTCCAATGTCAGTGGATGATAAACTTTCACTTATACTTGAAAAATTAGAGAAACTAAACAAACATGATGACAATTTTTTGCAGATGAATGATAAAGTAGAGAGTATTTCAACACGAGTTACACGTGCGGAGCAAATAACAGAATGTCAGTTATGGAACATGAAAAAATTAACATAACATAGTATAGACGTTGAGGCACGGTCACGGAGGTGCAATTTGATTTTTTACGGGTAAGCCGATGTGCCGGATGAAAATACTTATGACATTTTACGGGAATTCATACTGGACTTTTTTCATCTACATATTGACGATATGTGTATACAGCGTTTTCACAGGATCGGGTCTATCGTGAAAGCTAGCACATTAGAAGCCTGAAGTTTGTCAGTAGGTCCATGTACAATACTGAGCTTAATCCGACATTGTGAAATAAATGAGTCAGATGTCAGAAAACGACGACGTTGAGTCGTATTTTGAAATTTAAAGCTCTCCTTTATATTGATCGATATTTTCTCAGTTCATTGTCCTTATTCATCAATACTACAGGAGTCTGAAAACTGTAGTTTAGATATTCATATTCAATATGTCCTTACTTATCATATTTCCTTTTTATATCTGCAAAAATGTCCAAATATAGATAGTACTGCACATTACTGCACATTTCTTCGTTTTTTGAGCACCCTCTTAGAACTGATAGATTATGCTTCTAACTAAGTGCCTTTACACACACCATATGCTAATTACATGAACTTATGAAGTTCTTTCCCTAGCCGTGTGATACCAAAGACTTATAAAATGGTACTAGTAACTTCCTCACTTGGCGCTTGGCACTAAGATGATAGTGCTAGGACTGGTCAGACCGATGTCGTTATAATGTGACTGAATGGGGTATCATGTCACATATCTCCGGTGAGGTAGCACCATTTAGCTAGGTATTGTCCTCACTGCTACAAGCAGACAGCCTAATTTATATGACTGAAAAATTGTTGACCCGAGCACACACACACACACGTTTGCACGCAATATGCTTTAACTTGACAAAAACAAATTATAGCAGGAACATGCACATGCAAATCTGATTTGTGTGATTAAACGGCAATGACTCTCTTTCCAAAAGAAACATTGTCTGACAGGGGAATGTACACATGTGCGAAGTAGCCATCACATGCTCTACCGAACATTATTTAATATGTTTGCTTAGTTTCATCATTGTTGCAAACTGCAAACAAATTGAGTCTCGAAAACTAATTACAAAGTGAAACACGTGTCATTTATTTTCTAATACACTATATTTCACATAGTTTTCAATTGTTATAAAGTTCTACGTAGGGCTGTTACCATTTTTAAGATCCTTTATAGGTCCGCTACCATTTTTTACGTTATTCTGGCACACATAAATGCATTCTGCTTAATAGCTAGTTGTATCGAGGGGTAGAAAACCTTTTTCACTTTTGTTGGAAGTATAGCATTTGAATAACAATACATGTTTGAATTTGTTTAAGAAGGTGATTATCATGAATAAGAGTACATGTATGGCGGTCATCTTGGATTTTTTGGCCCTATTGGATTGTTTAGGAGCGGGTATCATGCTCATTTTTCGGTTTTGCCCTTAAGTAGTTATGTTCTACGTTTGGTGTTTTTCCCATTTTCTGAAGTATATTTTCACGATTATACTGGAATAATTCGTAGGTAATCAAAATCGCTGTACCACATTGGCGATTTACATAAAATAAAGTTAGTCATGTTCGTGCTTTCACGTTTGATATCATCACATCATTCGAGGTTTCCTATCACTTGTGATTGTAGGGAAACAGATGTGGGACGAAAGCTTTTATTTTATATATGACCATCAGCAAGACCGTGGGCTGATATGCATTTGGGAATGACTTAAGCATAGGTGAGATATAGACACGGACCAAGGCAACTGCCTTGGGCCACACTACATTTAAGATAGCAGTCTGATGAATATGCATTGTAAATATTAATCTTACAAAATCATGTTTTATATTCATTGATCCCGTTCCATTTCTTCATATCGGTTCAAAATTAAGTAATGCAGACTATAGACAAGGTTTTTTTTTTTATCTTTTAAAGGTGTATTTGTTTATTATCTGTAGTGCTAAATGATTTTTGAATAAATATTTCCATTGTCAACAGCAGAATTTTCAACGTATATCAAACGCATAGTGAATATTTCACCTTAAAACTAATCCAATCATATATATTTCCGTGAACATTATTTCTTGCATATTTATTAGTAACAGACTATATCGTGTTTGCTGCATGCTGGCACGGTCAACATGAACATATCAATTAAAATACAACTACACGGTATGTGAAAAGAGCAAATAGCAAATGATTTTGTAATACTATGTGTACAAAAATTTACTAAGAGCATCAGCATTACAAAGAGTAATGAAGAGTGTCAATTACTTCTACAAAAATAAAACACTACAAAAGTATTTATCATCTTTAAATTGAGGAAAAGAACTTCAGTAAATGTTAATAATACATTTTGACCAGCCGACAAAATGTGTTTCCGCATTTGTTTGTTTGTTTGTTAATTTCGATATTGACAACGTGGTAACAATAACAACATTCATGATATGATATCAAAATTAATCAGCAAGGTAAAAAATAATAAAATTCATGAAATATGCACATGTAATGAACCAGTAAATCAATATCAGGGATGACACAAAAAGGGAAGAAATGCCTTATTTCCATTGTGGTCCCTGTTAGTGATTTTCTGAAATAGAGAGGCATGAAGCATGACTTTAAGAAAAAAATAATAAAAACTTAAGATATGTAGTTAAAAATTGCACTCAATTAAAGACAAGGTACAAAGTTTGGTACAGAAAAGGGACAAATTTCTGCATGTGTAATCCAATATTTCAAAAAGAGCCTAAACAACACTTTTGAAAACAGCAAGGCTTAACAGATTCCTTATTTGAGACGGACGCATATTCCATAATATACAACCTGCAAAGTAAAAAGACCTCAAACCAAAGTCTTGCACACTAGGTAGCGTGAAAGACTCACTGTCAATAGACTTTGTTCTATATCAATGCACATAATCTTGGATCACAAGGTACTGACTCATATAGCAAGGAGATTGACCATTCTTGATTTTGAAAACTTAATTGTTCCACCCTTTTACAGACGGGTAATCAATTCAATGAAATAACATGTGCTTGGGCAATGTGGGACCTATTTTTCAGATTAAGTATAAACCTGATTAATTTATTTGGGGATAGCATGTAGATTGTTTTTCCAAAACTGAGATAAGCCGTAAAACCAGAAAGAACAGGCATAGTCAAAATGGCACTTTATCAAAGCTAAAACAAAAAGTCTTTTAGTATGATCAGTAAGAAATTTCTGTTTCCTATACAGACATTTCAACCTGGCATTTGCCTTTTTGATAATACAGTTAGCCATGTATTCACCAGTAAGACTCTGATCTAAAATTGCACATTGATACTAGACAGATGAATTAGAATTGATAGTTCGACCATTGCAACTAATATGAAGGTTATTATCTGATCATTAACCTGGTCTTTGAACCGAATAAAATTGACTCTGTTTTTCCTAGATGCAGTCACAGCTTGTTATCAATTAACCACTGACTAACTGATTCAAGATCTTCTATTAGCTCTTTTTAATTGACTGATCTTTTTTGACCAGATACCAAGATAGCGGCGTCATCAGCATAAAGTAATAACTTATTTTTGACTACTGCAGAAATATCATTTACGTAAACTAAAAATAGAAGAGGTCCTAGAATTGACCCTTGTGGAACACTACATGTAATTTTACTAGGCTTAGAACATGTACCAGAAACATCAAAAAGCTGTTGTCTCTCGGATAATATATATATATCTCGCATGGCGTCTTTACAAATTATGCACCAGGCAACGGAACTTTATCTGGTAAATATTGGCCTTATCTGATTGTATAAATTGATTATGCTTACAAAACGTATGCTTCTTACATAAAGTGTAACGGTATGCGACGTAATCGAGTTTTAAACAATTATTTGAACAGCATATATATGGTGACAGCAAGTACATTATGTTAGGCGGACATCGTGTTGAGTGGAAGGGGTTAAACACTGCAACGTGCTGTACAATATGTAGTGTCTGTTGTTCCCAAAACGCGCTCTCACTTTAAAATCCAACTTTTATATACACTGTACAATGTTCCATTTTTTCAATGAATGCCGGGTTGTTGGACGGCGATCTTGAAGCTATCCAACGTTGTTGATGTAACCACTGCAGTAGGACGACTATTCCATTCAAGGACCGTCCTTGGGAAGGATGAATAACGATATATGTTCAGGTTACAACTATACGTCAACAGTTTGAGTTGGTGACTATGCCTAGTTATTTGCACTGTTGCAGACTGTGGATGATAATTTAGTAGTACTGCAACAAGATTGTTCATAACTGTGTACATTAATAGTAAATCAGCTGTTCTTCTACGTGCTAGCGTTTGCCATTTCAATATCTGTATCATGGATGTTACCCTTCCTTATAGGGTTTCTCCGTCACAAATCTTGCAGCATTCCTCTGGATTTGCTCGACTTGCTTTATTTGAGTTTGCTCGTGTGGATTCCATATCGTAGAACAATATTCCAATTTGGGTCGAACGAATGTTTGATATGCACGCTCCTTGACCTTCAAATGACAGTGTTTTATGTTCCTTTTAATAAATCCTAATACGCTGAAAGCTTTGTTTGTTATAATTTCAATGTTGAGATTAAACTTCATATTTTCAGATAGTTCAACTCCAAAATATGGATGATGTTCTACTGTTTGTAAAGTTTTTCCTTTCATGTGGTAGTTCAAATTACCTTTGTTACGTCTTGTGGAAAGTTTCATGATGGCACAACTGTCCATGTTAAATTCCATTTGCCATAGATTGCTCCATTCAACTAATTTATTTAGCTCGTTGTAACTGTTCTGTATATTACACAATAGTCCGCAAATAATCTAATTGTGGAACTAATGTCATCAGCGATGTCGTTGAAGCAAATCAAGAATAAAGTCGGACCCAATGCTGTCCCTTGTGGGACTCCAGTGGTTACAACGGATGAACGGGAAGTTTCTCCGTCAATGACTACTTGTTGCTCTCTCCCCCGGAGGAATCTATGCAAAATAGGGTTTCATTCCGCTTACCATAAACACGTGACTTAGTTGATAGCCTACGATGTGAAACCTTATCAAAGGCCCTAGCGAAGTCCAATATTGGCATATCTACCTGTTTCCATTTATCCATGCTACTAGTTAGGTCCTCAGTAGTGATAAGGAGTTGCAATTCACATGAATGGTTTGATCTAAATCTATTTTGTTTTTTCATGCAGAATATGCTTATTGTTTAAATGTCTCATGACCTGCGACACAAATATCTGCTCCAACATTTATGATACTATGGCTTTAATGAGACCGGCCTATAGTTTGATGGTTTAGACCTATCAACTCTCTTGTAAATAGGTACTATATTTTTTTTTCCAGTCTGATGGAATCTCTGCAATGTCCAAATGTTGTTGAAATAAATTATTCAACACTGGCTGATTTCTGTCTGTATTTCTTTTAAGACCGGAATGGGCTTTTTTTCCGGCCCACTAGCTTTCTTTACATAAAACATTTTTATGCAGTTTAACACTCCCGCCCGCTTAGCTCAGTAGGTAGAACGTGAGTCTACGGATCGCGGGGCCGCGAGTTCGATCCTCGGGCGGGGCGTATGTTCTTCGAGACTATTTGATAAACGACATTGTGTCTGAAATCATTAGTCCCCCACCTCTGATTCATGTGGGGAAGTTGGCAGTTACTTGCGGAAAAAAGGGTTGTACTGGTACAGAATCCAGGAACACTGTTTAGGTTAACTGCCCGCCGTTACATGACTGAAATACTGTTGAAAAACGGCGTTAAACCCAAAACAAACAAACAAACAAACACTCCGTTGTCTGTTAATTTTAGGCACGGTGGGATGTGATGAAGAACCTTTAGATGTCCCTGTTTTCCTTCGTAAATACCGAACAGAGTTGATCGTTCAAAAGTTCAGATTTATCTTTTGCCCTTTTGGCAATGATACCATTGGCTTTTAGAGTTCCAATACTAACACTATCCTGTTCCCGTAATTTTATATATTTCCAAAAAGACATGGAACTCTTATCTTCTTCAGGATCCAGTAGATCACTGATATGATTATAATACGAGGTGTGAAGTTTGTTCCGCACTAAATTCCGATAATCTGTAAACTGATTTCGGTTTTTAACATGTCTGAATTGTTGGCTTTACGATAAAGTCGGTATTTCTTTCTTATCATTCTCTTAATCTCCCTGGTGGGCCATGGCACATCTGGTTTGCTTTTCAGTGTTTTTGTTGGAATGTATTTGTCCATGGATGAAAATATTTCCTTCTTTAGAAAGTTCGAATTGTTTTCTATAGTGTTTTTGCGAGGATCACATTTCATATAGCAATTACTGAATTTAAGTATGTCCTCCCTGAATCATGACCAATTCGCTTTTTTGGAGTTGTACAAAGTTCTGGGTGGATTCTTGCATATGAAAGGCTTGATTAGTGTGAAAACTTATAATATATCATGGGATTCATGGCCACTAAGCCCTATTGGTGGGGCAGTTGTATGTTTTTGTACAAGTCCTAGATGGCTTGTAAAAAGTAAATCCAATACCCTAACTTGCCGCGTTGGTAAGGTGTTTATCTGTTCCAAGCAAAAATTCTTAGCAACTTATCACAATAATGTTTCTTTCTGCTGCCTGCGGGTACACATCCCATCTCCCAGTCTATATCACCTAAATTAAAGTCACCCCCTAAGAACACCTTCATATTTCTATAAGTTGGGTTTACGTTTATCTTACTTAAATAGTTTTTTAATTCATCTAGGGTATCTATGGGTGATTTCGGTTCCCTGTATAATGCTCCAAATAATATGTTTTCTGAATTTGAGACTTTCACTTTAATCCATTTAATTTCACACTCTTCATCTAAATGCAAGCATTCTACAGCAGGTAATTCACTATGATCATAACCACCGCCTCCTTTTATTAAGTTCTCTCCTATCTTTCCGAAATATCTGATACTGATGTTCGGTGGAATATTTGGGGGTAATTGTTCAGCACAAAAGACTTTAGATAACCCGCCCGTTTAGTTCAGTAGGGAGAGCGTTGGTCTACAGATCGCTGGGTCGTGAGTTCGATCCCTGGATGGAGCTTATGTTCTCCGTGACGATTTGATAAAAGACATTGTGTCTGAAATCATTCGTCCTCCACCTCTGATGATTCATGTGGGGAAGTTGCGGAGAACAGGTTAATACTGGTATAGAATCCTTGAACACTGGTTAGGTTAACTGTCCGCCGTTACATGACTGAAATACTGTTGAAAAACGGCGTTTAAACCAAAACAAACAAAGAATTCACAGTCACTGTGAGTTTCTGTGCCAATGATAATATCTGGTGATCGGCTGGCTATGATGTTGTATAAGTCTGACATTTTGTTACGAACACTTTGGAAATTGATCACTAGAATATCCAAAGTACCACTTTTTGATCAATTGAAATACTAATCCTATCATCAGGTTCCGACACCGAATTGCTAGTATGATTTTCTGAGAGCGTATTGTTAACATAGAAAGATGTGTCCTCGCTAAAAGCACTTCCAGCATGTGATGATAATACATCTGAGATATAGGATTTGTCTGCAAAATTTACGTTTCCATTACGATGTCGTTTGGGGATGGAAGCATAATAGTGGTTTCCTGGAATATCCAGTTCTGAATCATAAGTTTTATTTGCCTGAGATTTATCTCCACTAAAATGCTCCTCCAAGATGAATTTGTAGCTGGAGTCTAAACTGTAACTAATTCGTAGATCTTAAAGGGTGCTCAAATATTTCATAATATGAATATATGTCCAAGGAGCTGATAAGTAATAAATAAAATATGATTTATTTAAATACGCTCTGCTCCTAACGTATGAGAAATGCAGTTGTCAAAAATTTTAAAAGCTGTCATTTTCTCGTGATAGCTGATAATGTAACCAAACATCGTTGGTATGCATTTTGTATAGATTCAGCATAATAGAATGTAGAAACGCATATTTTATCATAAAAAAATGATTCATTTTAGCATGGACATTAAGCTGAGTATTCGTTTTTAAGTAGTTAAAGGTAAGTATCAATTCCCTATCATAACGAAAACTATATAAACGCTTTTGATGTATCATTTTTGTAGAAATGGTCTGGTTCTATCATGTTCTATTTCTCATGTAGCGTTAACGCTATCGAAAATGGACATTGTGTACAAATTATTTTGAAATATTACTATTATATATTATAAATATTTACTCCCTTACAGACATTCGACTTACAAGATGGGCAGAAGTATTGGAGAGTAAAATGCTGAACAAAGAGACGATAAAGCAAATACTATTTATCACGGCTTTTCAACTTATGGGAGGAAATGCACAATTTATTTAACCGCGATTGAAGTAACTTTAATTTGATCATTCACACTTATTTATCTGGGTTCAACACCTTTAACTGTGGAACAACACTTAGCTATCTAATTAAGTGTACGTAATAGGATATAATCAACTGATAAGTGCAACAAAACAATGGATAAACTCTGTCCATGCAGCACAATAACAAATGTACCACATAAACATAGCTACCTTTAACATTTATTATGATTTTTACTGAGGCGAGTATCAAAATAAAATGTTCCTTTCCAATTCGTATAGTATGGATATGAGTACATTAAATAAAAGAAGCACACTGCATGATAGTAACAAAGGAACTAGACAGAAGCATATGCAGCATGCAGAACTATCTTTCGTTTTTCAAACTCGCCCTATACAATCTCGAAAGTAATTGCCTACCGTGATCAGTTGTAAGAAGCAATGAATTTAAAACAAGGTAAACGTAAGAAATGGATCAGATTGGCCTTTTTATCGCTCAAACATGTAACAGATTGGTTCTAACAATATTTCTGCTGATTGATTCTGAAAACTGACTAGAAGATGAGGTAATGTATGAAATATGCTTCGGCAATTCAAATGAATTTGAAATTTAAAAAAAATGATAATAACTGACTAGATGTTAGTAATTTGAAATTAAAAAAGAAAGCGAAAGAACATTTATGCGAAAATATTCTGAAATTATACCTGTGGTTTAGAAGAAGAGGGCGTGTGAAGACCTTTTATGGTCATGTCTCGACAAACCTGAATGGCATGGAAACTCTTTGATAGATGGTCACGAAAGAACTTTTCAGTTAAATTATTTTAAGTTTCAAGTCAATAGCTTTGATAGTAACAGATATATTTGACTTAATCAAAAAGTTTAACCAACGGCGACGCCGACTCCGATGCTGGGGCGAGAGCAATAGCTCTACCTTTTCTTTGAAAATTCGAGCTAATAAAGCAACGAAATGAAACATTTAAAACTTTACAATATGTCCTGCCGGAAAGTGAACTTCAACAGTATTGTATTTCATGATAAATGTATGCAAATATTACATAAAGATTTACTGGGACGTTTTTAATCTGTAAAATAAAAGCTTTCCTAAAAATGTATACAACTAATATATACTGAAGAAAATAGCTAAGTGCCCCAAATATTTATTTGCCAATGTCTTCAAAAAAAAGAAAAAAAACATAAAATACTTCTTGAAATGTAGTGTACACTCAGAACAATATGTAATTGATAAAATGCCGAACTTTCAACAAAACCAAAACACGTCTTCAGATATAATATTAATTCATTTTACGATTTCAACCAATTTTTGACAGGTCACAAAAAGTAAACAAACATGTTTGCAAGGTGCATGTACATACTAAAAACGAAAACGTACTTTGGGAAGATAATGAAATAGTTTCGTTAACTTGCTTTTTCTAAATCAGCATTCACCATTCGTGTCATATTTAACCATTCGCTAGAAAAAAATGTTAGTATGAACAGTTCTTATTCTTACAAATGGTATTCACTTGTTCTTTTATGTGTTTTGTGACTTTTTTACAAATGGGGTGAGTTAGTAAATTGAATAAAATTTATATATTGGCGTCACTTAATATTTTTGAAATTTTATTATGTTATTAACAACACTTTGTTCTAAAAGTATGTTAAATTTCAAATTTGTATTTACAGAATTTGTAACGATATTGGAAAATTAGCAAATGCGGTTAGCTATTTTGTTCTGTATATATACCCTATGACCTTTAACCTTTATATATGAGCATAAAATACGTTTTCGAGTGCGAGTTATAATTTATTAATTGGATACAAGTGTATGGTTTATTTAATCCTAATATTGTAAATCAAATCATGTATAATAAGAAATTATTCATGAATCATTGCATCAGTGCCAAAAATTATGTGAAAATATCAGTTTTAACGCATGACCTTTTGACCTCTATAATTTGCATATAATGGTCATATATGTTTTGGAGACAGCAACCAGAAGAACCAGGGATGTTTAAACTTTAATAAAGTCTTTATCTCCAAGCATTAACATTCCGGCCCTCATAAACTTTTTAGTGTTTCAATGAACCGATTCTTAAAGCTACACATTTAGATACGTTCAGTCTTAGACCAGATACGTTTACATAATTATCCAATGTATTTATTAGGGTTTCGAAGGATTTTCTACGACCATCCGAAAGGGAGCTTGCATTGTCAGGGAAGAGAGTTTGTTTTGTCTCGGTTTGTCTCAGTATTTGACATTTGTATACCTCTAATATCTTTACTATTCCTGACAGCTGTAGAGGGTTTTCAATACATATTATGAATATATAAGCGCATTAATGACAGCTTTGACGAACTCCCTTTTAAATAGGAGAGAACTTTGACATATGTCCATTATTTTTAATGGGACAGTCAGAATCCGTATAGAAAAGTTTCACCCAATTTAAAATTGAGTGGCCGAAATCAAAATGTTTTAAACATTTAAAAATAAATAAATTGTCTAGGCTGTCAAAAGCTTTAGGAAAGTCTGAGAAAAAAAAATTGTACCTTATTTGTCAGATTAATTTACTTGTTCTGTGACATAGAATAAAATCTGTACATTTTCGTCAATAGAGCGTTCTTTTATCAATCCCGTTTAGTTATTACTTATTATTATTGTTGGCGATAACCTAAGTTGCGCTATTTTATAATCACTATTTAATTGTGAGATAGCTCTCCAGTTATTGATGGCTAATGTAGATTTTCTTTTTTAAGTAATAGTGTTATAATGCTTTGTTTTTGTAACTCTGTTTAATCACCATGTTCAAAAGAATAATTGATAGAGTGCACATTTTTATATAATTCCAAATCATTTTGTAGAATAATTCGTTCAAAATGTTTTTTAATTTTATTTAGTTCAACTGCCAGTCTGTCATCTAAGGGATTAAACTTAATTTCATATTCATAATATTTTAACTGTGTTTTCGAATATTTTTTGGTCTTCATTTCTTTTCTTGTTGCTTTTTATATAATATTTGATTGAAACATCTGGAATTGTTCCTTTTAATAAGTGTCCATAGACTGTTAAAAGAAAACCAAAAAAGCAATTTAGTTTTGCCTTCCCGCCATGTTGTCTTACAAAATACTTTTGTCAACTGAGGTTCAGTTTCACTTCATGTTGTACTTGCCACGGCAAATAAAGTAAAGAAATCGGAAACAAGTTTAACATAATTACCTTGATATAGGATTTCTCAATATAATAATTATTCTTGTGTGTTTATTTAATTGATAAAGTATGTTGGCGTTTGTAAAAGAAGGTGTCGTCATATTTTTGTCTTTCTCTGCTCGCAACAACTTGCTGTTGTCCCAAAGAGTTGAAGCACTACAATCACCTGAAATAGAAGGGTGAGTATGCTTGTTTCATCAAAATACTAGTGGTTATATTTTGATTATTCGTACCAATTCATATATATGACAATTGTGACTGTTCATACTGTACCAAGCCTGACATGAAATAATGTTACAACATGCAGTGTCACAACATTTCTGATACCAGTGAAGTTTCCAAACATCTTGGTCAGTATGTACTGAAGGACACTTTTTTGGCAACCTGCTGCAGTCGTAAATAATGTACAAGTGGAATGCTAATTTTACTAGCATAAACATCAAATAAGAAACATACACTGGGTAATTTTGATCCTTTCTAACGTTTGTCTGAGTAGGTCAAGTAACTTTGCTTGTGTTATTTATTATTAAGTAAAGCCCTGTTTCTTTTTTCACTGTTGTCATGTATAAACAAAACTTCGGTTGTTTATAGAGAGCAACAGACAAAAAAGGCGTTTACTTTCAAAGCCTTCCTTATTCAATTTAATGCATAACATTTGTAAAAAGAAAGTAGCATACTCTCTGGTGTCAATTAGTGACATTTCCTGACAGACAAAATGCTATTCTAGGCATTTCATTTGGAAAATAAACATAAAATTTGATGTTATGGAATAATCAGTAAAATAATCATCAAAAGATATATATAAATATATTATAATAGCCGCCGGTTTCTTTTTGCCACGGCGGTATTTGGCAAATTCAGCCCATATTTATACGCGCTTTACAAAAATGAAAAATGCCTTAAATTGTTACAGTACTATGCAGAAAATACCGACACAGATAGAACTGAAGAAGGAATAAACATGTATGTTATATATCGAAATTGTTCCTTTTATTTAGAAACTAGAATGTGTCTGTAGGACACAGGGTGTGCGCCCATAGGTACATTTGTCACAAATAATGGAAAATAAATATTTTTTTGCAGTCCTAATGGGGTATAGCCTCAACAAACATTTTATGAAAAGGATTCATTATTGTAGGCCATATACCTTTTGAGCTATGAGCATTACAAACAAAAATCCATTATTTTGGCTATTACAAGGGCTGTAACTCTGTAATAAGCGCTAAGATTTTCAATAAGAATGCCAAGTGCACAAGGTCTTATCATATTAAAGACTCAAGCAAGGTTTCATGAATTTATATCAAATACTTTTTGAGCTATGCACAGGTGAAAATATTTTTTGACTATTTTAGGGGCCATAACTCTAATAATAGGGGGTGGAGGCATACAGCAAATAGGAGGTTTGCAAGTTCACACCATGATAAAGACTCCTACTAGGTTTAATCGATTTATATGCAATATTTTTTGAGCTAGGTGCGTCACAAGGTGAAAATGTGCAGTTTTGACTATTTCAGGGTGTATAACTCTGAAAAAAGGGGGCGGAGGCAGACTTAAAATTAAATATGTGCATGTTCATATCTTGATAAAGACTCATGCAAGGTTTAATCAATTTGTATGTAATACTTTTTGAGGTAGGTGCGTCACAAGGTAAAATTGTTCAGTTTTTCTATTTCAGGGGCCATAACTCTGAAAAAAGGGGGCGGAGGCAGACTGGATATTAAAGGTGTGCAAGTTCATATCATGTTAAAGACTCAAGCATGAATTTATATCAAATACTTTTTGAGCTATGCACATAAATAGGTGCAAATGTGCATTTTTGACTATTTCAGGGGTCATAACACTTAAATTTGGGGGAGGGGGCGGACCCAGATGAAAAATGGGAGTTGCGCAAGGACATATCATGATAAAGACCCATGCAAGGTTTAATAAATTTATAATAAATACTTTTTGAGCTAGGCGCGTCACAAAGTGAAAATGTGCATTTTTGACTATTTCAGGAGCCATAACTCACAATGTGAAAATTTGCTTTTTTTTACCCTTTCAGGGGCCATAACTCTATAAATAGGGGCGGAGCCAGAAAAAAATAGCAGGTGCACAAGTTCATATCATGATAAAGACTCATGCAAGGTTTCATCAATGTAAATCAAATACTTTTGAGCTAGGCGCGTCACGAACTTCGGACGGACGGACGGACGCACGGACAAGAGCAAATCTATATGCCCCCACCACTCATGGGGGTGGGGGTGGGGTTTGGCACAACATAAGCTAGTATATACATGGAAAATAAACGTAAAGTATGGCGTTATGGAATCATTTCTTTTTGACAGAGTATCGATAAGAAACGAGAACGGAAGTTTAACCGCGAAAGCCTTATTTAAGGGACGCAGTTGCCAAAAAAGTGCTATAAAGAAATAACAGACACAGATAGAACTGAAGAATAAACATGACAAGGCACCGAGAAGTGACTGTCAGTGGCAAAAACACAAATGAGGAGTTTTAACTATTTAAATCTGGCTCTTACCCTCCACCACCAACCCGTAATATTTCTATTTCATAAGGAATGTGATTCCCCGCCAGGTGAATTCAATACACACGTAACAAAAAAATTCAAACGGGTACATAGTTGTGCGTTCAAAAGATGTTTGGCGGTAAATTCCGTGTACTTGATCAGTTTTTGGTTTGAAGTGTTTTATCATAAAACAAACGCCATTATAAACATGGAAAATAAACATAAAATGAATTACCAAATATGGCGTTATGGTAGCCGTTTGTCTCTATTTTTAATATATCCATACGTACAGCTCGCTCAAAATAAGCCAGATAGTGCGAAAGTTGTTTTTCTTCCCCTGAAGCGAACACATACTACTAAACATTAATGACAATTAATACAATTGTTTCGTTAACCGATATCTTTTGTGAAGAACTCTGGTTAAAGTTGAATATTATGTTTTTCACAATTATTTCTAGCGGACAGATTTTCTATAACTTTGCATATTTATAGATTAAAATACCGCAAGTTAAGATAGAAAATAAAATCAAGAGGTGCCCATATTTTCTTTTCAAAGTTTATTAGGATTCCTAAAACTTTTGTCTGTAAAACATTACATACATGTCATAATAAAACAAGTTCAAACAGCTATTTACTTAAAAATTCATTCTAATGTTACTGTTTCTACATTATAATTTATTTGAATATATGTGCATAAAACGTGAAATATATAGATAAACAACACAAAAAAGTGCTCTTGAGAAATGTCAATAAATATCAGAAACAGAAAAAAAATCTATTTCCTAAAGTATATGAAAAAATTTCGCACACTATACCAAATAACAGTTTTTCTTGCATTATCCCACCCACCAAAAACTTAATTAACAGTTTTTTTCTGACACTATTGCATTATTTTCCTGTATGGTTTCATAAATGTTTAAACAATATCATAATTATCTTACATATACCTTATGACATGCTAGAAGTGCAACAAAAAGTATGTTTGGAAATAAATAAAAACACTCTAGCAAAGCAAAGAATCTCCAAAGTCCTGACTGGAACACACGGAAATTTAACTGGTCATCTGTATCTAAACATTTCCACATGGAAGGCAAGACCTTTGCTGATATTCTGCTATGTTGAATCGAATTTAATCGCAAATAAAGCAAAGAGAAACCTAATGGATCCGTCGTCTAAACACCTGGTAATACCATTGTTTGTCTCCTAGCGTATACAGTACATCTTAAAACCTGCTTAAGCTTTATTTCCACACAGAGAGCTTAATACGTAAACATTATTCTTTCAATTTTCTCATATTTTAACATACAATGCCCTGAAACAGCTAATTCTATATAAATGATCAATTCGATTTTAATGTTTCAACTTTATAAGTTAACGATCAACATATTTCAGATTTTACACTCCCCCCTTTTTAACTTTACAGAATAATCCAGAAGATTGTTTCCCTTTTACATAATATAACATGATATTTTGCTTATAATTAAAAGACGCTGCATTTGGTTTAACTGTTACATTTGATCCGTGTTTACTATTTGACGTAACCCTGAGATAAAAGTAAAACATTTACATGTATCCATCAGCAACCCAGTTGTTTTCACTTTAAACAGAAAACATTATATCATTTTACCGTTTGTTTCTGAACTTATTCGTAACTAAATATTTATATTTACAGCTTCCTTTTATAATTAAAAAACAAATATAATATATGTCGTGTCTTGTTGTATTATATTGAATGTACGTATGAAATACACATTTCTTCTTGTTAAATAGCAAACAAAAATACGCCATTTATGGACCCCTAGAAAATCTGAAAGTAAATATTGCAACTACACATGAGCTTACATGCATGCTCTTGTCATCTATTGAAAACATCAATCCACAAGACAATTTTTAATTAAAGAAATCAGTTTATTTCTTAAATAGTTACTCCCAGGTGGACAGATGTAGTAAAATATATATTTCTGCTAAAGAAAATCGAAAACGGCGCTTAACAACATACGATAATTATCAGAATATTAAAGTTTCTTATATTTCATTCGTTTACTTTTCTATGTTTCTAATGTGGTAAAGAATATACCTTTAATCAATAAAACAACTTTCAGGACTACATAGTCCGTAGTGGTATTAATAACATAACACAATTGCCATTTACTTTTTTTTCGTTTTAAGCTGTTGTGCGTTATTTTCAATGTTCAATGTTCATGTTGATATCTGCATTTTCTACGATATATAGATTACATTTTTGATTTAATTTCATTCGTCTTTAATTTAATTTAAATTTCCTTATGAAGTGGTTTAATATATTCCTATAATTCCTTTAAAACTAAAATAAAAATCTAATACAAGCCGTAATAGCAGTAATAACATAACGGACGAAATTTTTCATTGATATTTTTATATGCCGTGTGTTATTTGCAACCTTTTATTTGATAGTGGCTTTTTTTTTTCATTTAAACATCCCCGAACAAATCCGGCATCTTTCTTTCTAGATAAAAATATTTTACAGGACTCTACTTTAATCTAGCATCGGTATTTTACAATCAATGTATCAGAATCCTTCCAAAAATGCATGTTTTAGTAAGCACTGGTGTTTTGTTAGGCTGGTGAACAAATGATATCTTTGATATTATATATTCTCCGAGTAGCCCTATATATTTCATTTTAAAAAAAGATATATAAATTTTGATTAATCACTTCAGGTACTCGAACATAATTTTAAATTAACATCATTGTCAGAACAATTTGTATATTTGATATATTGATAATGTTACACAATTAGTGCTTGACTCCTTTTTCATACTTTAATTGCTATACTGATTGTTTTATTGCTGTTAATAATAGGATTTGGGTCGTTTGTGGCTGATTTGGGTTCATTATGTGGATAGCTGGATCCCAGCATCACACGTTATATCATATATAATTTTTAAAGGGGACCAGATATTTGTTTGATCAAGTACTCGTTGTAAAACCCTAGACCCGCCCGCGTAGCTCAGTAGGTAGAGCGTCGGTCTACGGATCACGGGGTCGCGAGTTCGATCCTCGGGCGGGGCATATGTTCTCTGTGACTATTTGATAAACGACATTGTGTCTGAAATCATTAGTCCTCCACCTCTGATTCATGCGGGGAAGTTGGCAGTTACTTGCAGAAAACAGGTTTGTACTGGTACAGGATCAAGGAACACTGGTTAGGTTAACTGCACGCCGTTACATGACTGAAATACTGTTGAAAAACGGCGTTAACCCCAAAACAAACAAACAAACAAAAACCCTATGTATGTTTGGACAATTCAGATACAAATTCTATAAATAGCACCAATCAAAGCTTACGTCTGCTATAACATAAATAGGTAGGTGGATGACAGAGAGATCATTGATATCCAGCGATAGAAAAAGACACATCGAGGATTTAACTAATATTTATCCCAGTACCTTGATAAGGAAGTTATTGCAACTACCCTGTCAGGGCGGATAAATTATTAAAAAGAAGACGTTTGAAGTTCATAGACTAAAGAAGAGTTGCAGAATTTCAAGAAGGTTTCAAGCCGTAGAGCCAGCTCATAGGAGTTTTACATTAACGGTAGTTGAATGCTATAGACGATATAGGCTGAGAATCGGAAAGCTGAGAAAGGAACCCACAGTTTGGTTATCTATTGAGATAGTAGGAGAGTTCCAGCTTATAGACGGTTCAGCGTTTTCGGCGAATTACAGCTAAGGCATCGGGGATATACCTATATGGTAGTTGAATGCTACATATGATATCATATAGGCGCTGAACATCCAGGAGTCAGGACAATCATATAGAGTTGCAACTTAAGTTAAGAGGCCGAGCATCTATGCGAAAGGACCCGTATGTTGTTGATTCAAAGACATTCTCTGACAGGAACTTCAACAAAAAAAAACCAGTCAAGTATAGAGTCTCCAGCCAAAAGGTGTTTTAGCTAATTCTTATTAATTGAAGATTGATAGTTTGAAACATTTAGTGGTTTGCCTGATCCCTAAAATTATCTAGCTCATAATAGAAATCATTTACAAATCATTGTTACACGAGTCATTTAGGCAAGGTAGCCAGAGGGAAATTTATGTATGAGATATTTGGTCTCACCAGCTATACCTTTAAACAAAGGACATTCTATATCGTTTGTCACTTAGTCTAAGACATAGTCACCTGAGCCATTAGATCCATTACATTGTTCAAGATACTACCGTATTTACGGACAATAGGCCGCTGCACCGTATTGACCGCAGCCGTATATTTTACCTATATCAGAAATAAAATTTATGGTATAGGCCGCAGTCAATGCTCCGTAATGCAGCGAACTTAACCATGTTGTATAAAGACTAGCTGTCCTCGATAAATAGTCATTGAAGTCGGTTGTATTTACTGGTAATCACACTTGTTAATCCGTCGAATGCAGTGAACTAATAAGTCCGAAATGTAAGTTATCGTGAGCTGTTTTCAAAGGCCCTCTCGGCAAAATTGTCCAGTCTGTACTTTTTACCTGATTCGATCGGATAAGCAAGACATGACTACACCGATGAAAAAGAGAAAACTGTTTGGTTGCATACGCTGAAGAGAATTGAAATCGATATGTTGGTCACAACTTTGAGGTATGTAACGGAAAACACTGTTCTGTTCGGTAATCAGATTACACATATTTGACACAATACCGATAATTATCTGTTTGTGTTTATTCATCTTTTGTTTGCAGAACAATCGAGATGCGAAACAACTGGGCTAATTTCAGAGTTTGTCTTTCGTGGAGATTTTACAAAGATGGGAATTCTTTGAATTATGAACATAAAACATATTGATTTCGTGTTAAAATCTATTTACAATGCCGAAATGTAATATTGATATTATTTATAGGCCGCATAAAAGGCCCATTTAGAAAAAAAATGACGTAGAGGCCGCTTCGACGCATAGGCCGCACCCCTAAAAATTTCATTTTTTAAACGTATAGGCCGCGGCCTATTGTCCGGAACAAACGGCAAAGGCGTAGGCTCTTCTCTGGGTCATATAACTGGTATACTGACAATCATTTCATAATCAGGAAAAATAGAAGGTAACCATTTAAACGCGCTTATTTTTATAAAACAACTATTTTCTACTTTAAAAAATACCACATGTTGCTCTTCTGGTAGAATATCATAACAATATAACAAATAAGAAGTGCGCTATCTTTAGATAACTACTCCCAATGACCGAAACAGATGCCTGAAATCGGTAATCAATATACCAGGTCATATGGAATTCTGTTGATCGATTTGTTCAGTTAGCATTTATATATCGAACTATACAGGCGGAATTTACGCCATTATTGTACTGTTTTGATTTATGCTACCCTTGAAAAGGCTTTTAAAAGCCCGAAAACGCACGGGTTTATAATCAAACATTTGACACTGTTTGAACATATATTTTCTCATACTTGTATCCTAGCTGATC